>NC_142928.1:111684901-111977401 GCF_046866305.1 Octopus bimaculoides | reverse complement strand
GACATTCAGTGAAAGTGACTGGATCTGTGGAGTGCGAAGAATTAGATTCTTCATGATAACAATGCACCCTGTTACTGAGCTCTCCTCACTTGTGAGTTTCTCACTAAAAACACATGGTATTGTTTCTGCACCTGCTCTATTCACTAGATTTAGTACCTGCAAACTTCCATCTCTTCTCCAAGATGAAAATGCAGCTGAAAAGTTACTGTCTTAACACCGTTGTTGAGATCCAGAGTGAATCACAGAAGGTCCTTGACCTGCTTACGGAAAATGACATCTAGGCCAGATTCCAAAAGTGGCAGGAACACTGGGATTAGTGTATTGCTGTGCAAACTGGCTATTTTGAAGGATAAGATCTTAAAACTTAGTAAATAAGTTATTTTTTATTAAACAGAACTAGTCCTTGAACTTTTTGATACCACCTCTTATCTGTCTGTTTATTTGTTTAGATATGTATGCATGTATGAGGCTGCTGTTATTATTCTTATTTTAATGTTGTACCAAATTGCATTCTACAGAAAATATTCTGTGGGAATTTTGAGACTGTGATTGCTTTTAGTAATACTGACTATGTTCTTTCATACCAACACTAATTATTACTGACTTATAGAAATACTGTATTTCATTATGCAACCATAATCTTAATATATAAATCTGAAATTGTGTGTTTGTGTGAAGCCTTTTTGAATGTTTATAGAAATCCACATTTTCCACTTTTTCGTAAAAATTTTTACATCAATGGAATTTTCTCAATCTGAACTTTCCAGTGCAGTAATTAGATTTTTTAAATTCCGTTTACTTTGTGTGATTTAAGGGAGATTTGGCTATTGTTTCTAGCAACTTTTATATTTCATCCCTGCTACTTGGAACGCCATTCTTACACACGCGCTCAACATAAAAATATAGAGAGTAAAAGTAAAAGAGGGAGAGGGAGAGAGAGAGAAAGTGATACATACAACGTCATAGATTAAACTTTCATCTCAGTATTCTTTACCTATTTTTCATAACATAGATACGTAAAAACACACACAACCACACATACATGACCTGTGACAACATACACATTGCTCTCAATCTCTATTCATTTCTCCCCCTCTTCCTCTCTCGCTCTCTCAAACGTATACACGTGCAAGTGAACACAATCATTCACATCGTGATATATTTACAAAACATTGATGGCATAACTACAGAGTTGTACCCACCAACTTTGGAAGGTCAAAACTTTCATTAAAATGAATATTTCTTTATGAAATTTTCTATGCATATATTATTTATTATGTAGATTCCAAATATACAAAAATTTTCGGTGAAAGTGTTTTGGAAGGGGGTGGGGTACAATATTCGGAAATTCCACTTAAATTCCTCTTAATTTCCAGGAAAATGAATATTTTTTCATGAAATTTTGTACAAATGTACCTTGATGTATGTACATTTCAAGCAAGGAAACAACTGCAGGTTATTTTTGAGAAGTGTTCCCCACTCGGTGGTGTTTCGGAGCAAGTCGTCCATATTTGTTTCATTTTTCTCTATTATGTGCTTATGTGCATCTTTAGATTTCTAATGAAGTAATAGGCAGTGAAGAGAAGCAGTCATAAGAAAACTTTTAACTACCCCTATTCCTTTCTCTCCCCCTCTCTACCTCTTCCTCTCTCGCTCTCAAAAGCATACACGTGCAAGTACACAATCATTCAGTAAAATATAACTCATGTTCGTCATCATCATCATCATCATCATCGTTTAACGTCCGCTTTCCATGCTAGCATGGGTTGGACGATTTGACTGAGGACTGGTGAAACCGGATGGCAACACCAGGCTCCAGTCTGATTTGGCAGAGTTTCTACAGCTGGATGCCCTTCCTAACGCCAACCACTCAGAGAGTGTAGTGGGTGCTTTTACGTGTCACCCGCACGAAAACGGCCACGCTCGAAATGGTGTCTTTTATGTGCCACCCGCACAAGCCAGTCCAGGGGCACTGGCAACGATCTCGCTCGAAAATCCTACAGGAGCCAGTCAGGCGGTACTGGCAACGGCCACGCTCAAAATGGTGCATCTCATGTGCCACCCGCACAAGAACCAGTCCAGGGGCACTGGCAACGATCTTACTTGGCTTGCCGGGTCTTCTCACGCACAGCCCATTTCCAAAGGTCTCGGTCCGTAGTCATCGCCTCGGTGAGGCCCAATGTACGAAGGTCTTGCCTCACCACTTCAGCCCAGGTCTTCCTGGGCCTACCTCTTCCACGGGTTCCCTCAACTGTTAGGGTGTGGCACTTTTTCACGCAGCTATCCTCCTCCATTCTCACCACATGTCCATACCAGCGCAATCGTCTCTCTTGCACGCCACAACTGATGCTTCTAATGTTCAGCTTTTCTCTCAAGATACTTACACTCTGACGGGTATTCACATTGACATTACACATCCAACGGAGCATACTGGCTTCATTCCTTGCGAGCTTACGTATGTCCTCAGCAGTTACAGCCCATGTTTCACTGCCATGTAGCATGGTTGTTCGTACGCATGCGTCATACAGTCTGCCTTTTACTCTGAGTGAGAGTCCCTTTGTCGCCAGCAGGGGTAAGAGCTCTCTAAACTTTGCCCAGGCTATTCTTATTCTAGCAGCTACACTTTCAGCGCACCCACCCCCACTACTAACTTGGTCGCCCAGATAGCGGAAGCTATCGACTACCTCTAGTTTTTCACCCTGGAATGAGATAGAAGTTGTTTCCTGTTTGTTTGCAGTCTTTATTGCACCTGAACATCTGCCACAAACAAAAACTAACTTGCTAGTTAACCTGCCTTTGATGTTGCTGCACCTCTTATGTGTCCATAGCTTGCACCGGGTACATCTTATAGAGTTACTACCTACTCCTTTTCTACATACTGAGCAGGGCCATCTACCTGAAGGGGTTTGTGTTTTATCTACCTTCCTACTTATTAGGATTTTGGTTTTAGCTAGGTTGACTCTAAGGCCCTTCAATTCTAGACCTTGCTTCCACACCTGAAACTTCTCCTCTAGTTCTGATAGTGACTCCGCAATTAGGGCAAGGTCATCAGCATAGAGGAGCTCCCAGGGGCAACCTGTCTTGAACTCCTCTGTGATTGCCTGGAGGACTATGGTAAATAATAGGGGGCTGAGGACGGAACCTTGGTGGACCCCTACCTCTACCCGGAATTCATTGCTGTACTCATTTCCAACCCTCACCTTACTGGCCGCATCTCTGTACATGGCTCGCACAGCTCTCACTAGCCATTCTTCTATCCCAAGTTTCCTCATTGACCACCAGATAAGGGATCGGGGGACCCTGTCAAAGGCTTTCTCCATGTCAACGAAAGCCAGGTACAGAGGTTTATCCTTGGCTAGGTATTTCTCTTGCAACTGTCTCACTAGAAATAAGGCATCAGTAGTGCTTTTACCTGGCACGAACCCAAACTGCATCTCATCTAAATTGATTCGCTCCCTAATTAGTTGGGCTATGACCCTCTCTGTAACTTTCATAACCTGATCTAACAGCTTGATGCCTCTGTAATTATTTGTATCTAAAGCGTCCCCTTTACCTTTGTAGCAGTTGACTATGATGCTGCTACACCAGTCATAGGGTATGACTCCTTCGTGTATCACCTGGTTCGTAATACGGGTGACTAGGCTATAGCCAACACTGCCAGATATTTTGAGCATCTCTGCAGTGATTCCTGATGGGCCGGGGGCTTTCCCGGTCTTCATACTCTTAATTGCTTTATCTACCCTGGTACTATCAACTCGGATAGCTGGTCCCTCTATTGGGTCGACATAAGGCAGGCTCTCTTTCTCCCATTCATTCTCTTTATTAAGCAATCTATCGTAGTGGCATCTCCAGACGTAAATTTACCAAGATTTTCACTAGGGTGTTAGGGTCAGGGTTAGGGTTTAGGATTAATGTTACGGTTACGGTTTTTAGGGTCAGGGTTAGGGTTAGGGTTTAGGGTTAGTGTTAGGGTTAGTGTTAGGATTAGGGTTGGGTAATCGTGTGGGTGTTAATCTGAAAAATTACAGATAATGTGAAAAGTACCGACACTGCCATCTATTATAACTTTTGTTGTTCTGTTTAATATATACATAGATTATGCCTCCAAAGAAGAGAGTTTGCTGGGGAAAGACAGCAACCGGTTTAAAATGACAGCAACAGACTGCAGTAATGCACCACATTCCAGAAGCTATTTTGAACATAATGCAAAATGGTGCATCAACATCTTCTGCCCAATCTGATAGAATTCTGGCAAAACTGTGTAGCAACAGATCGCCAGCAATTGCTTCATCAGAAATTGCCGTCCTAGCTCCTGCTAAAAGGGATTACCCTGCTATGTATAATCAGGGCAGCGCAAAAAGTTGTTAATAATTTTACGCAAAACAGCCTTCAGACTTTCCCTATTAATTTCATCGTCTTTTGAATTATGAACATATTTACATCATAAGGGTTTTTTCGTTGTAAGGCTTTCTTTTTTTAGTTGATTTTCAGCTAGCAAGACTTATCGTAGATGGCATAATAAGTCACACCCGGACAAGGTCGGGTTATACTGCTAGTCTTAATATATAAATCTGAAATTGTGTGTTTGTGTGAAGCCTTTTTGAATGTTTATAGAAATCCACATTTTCCACTTTTTCGTAAAAATTTTTACATCAATGTGCAAGTAAACACAATCATTCACATCGTGGTATATTTACAAAACATTGATGGCATAACTACAGAGTTGTATCCCCCAACTTTGGAAGGTCATAACTTTCATAAAAATGAATATTTATTTATGAAATTTTCTATGCATATATTATTTATTATGTAGATTCCAAATATACAAAAATTTTCGGTGAAAGCGTTTTGGAAGGGGGTGGGGTACAATATTCGGAAATTCCACTTAAATTCCTCTTAATTTCCAGGAAAATGAATATTTTTTCATGAAATTTTGTACAAATTTACCTTGATGTATGTACCTTGATGTATGTACATTTCAAGCAAGGAAACAACTGCAGGTTATTTTTGAGAAGTGTTCCCCACTCGGTGGTGTTTCGGAGCAAGTCGTCCATATTTGTTTCATTTTTCTCTATTATGTGCTTATGTGCATCCTTAGATTTCTAATGAAGTAATAGGCAGTGAAGAGAAGCAGTCATAAGAAAACTTTTAACTACCCCTATTACTTTCTCTCCCCCTCTCTACCTCTTCCTCTCTCAAAAGCATACACGTGCAAGTACACAATCATTCAGTAAAATATAACTCATGTTCGTCAATGTTTTGTAAATTTACCAAGATTTTCACTAGGGTTAGGGTTTTAGGGTCAGTGTTAGGGTTTAGAATTAATGTTACGGTTACGTTTTTTAGGGTCAGGGTTAGGGTTCGGGTTTAGGGTTAGTGTTAGGATTAGGTTTAAGATTAGGGTTGGGTAATTGTGCGGGTGTTAATCTGAAAAATTACAGATATGTGAAAAGTACCGACACTGCCATCTATTATAACTTTTGTTGTTCTGTTTAATATATACATAGATTATGCCTCCAAAGAAGAGAGTTTGCTGGGGAAAGACAGCAACTGGTTTAAAATGACAGCAACAGACTGCAGTAATGCACCACATTCCAGAAGCTATTTTGAACATAATGCAAAATGGTGCATCAACATCTTCTGCCCAATCTGATAGAATTCTGGCAAAACTGTGTAGCAACAGATCGCCAGCAATTGCTTCATCAGAAATTGCCGTCCTAGCTCCTGCTAAAAGGGATTACCCTGCTATGTATAATCAGGGTAGCGCAAAAAGTTGTTTTGCACAAGCATTTCTATAGCCAATTACACGGATGAAATTTACGTACGCTTAATAAGTTTACGCAAAACAGCCTTCAGACTTTCCCTATTAATTTCATCGTCTTTTGAATTATGAACATATTTATATCATAAGGGTTTTTTCGTTGTAAGGCTTTCTTTTTTAGTTGATTTTCAGCTAGCAAGACTTATCGTAGATGGCATAATAAGTCACACCCGGACAAGGTCGGGTTATACTGCTAGTATACTATAAAGTATATTAAATGTTTTATAAGTCAATATTATGTTCTTCTGTATTAGCAATGCTATTAAATCACTTGTTAAGGTTATCTCTACAGATTTTGCATAGAAATTATAGCCAGCACTGATTTGTTATGTTTTGTATCCAAATGCGTCTAATGTAAACAACAATGAGATCGAAAATGGAAAAATGGGTAATGGGTGTATATGCCATATTTATCGTACTTTTTCCTATTTACCTTCCTCTTTTATCTCTCTTCACCCCTTTGCTTTTTACCACTCCAGAATTTCTTTCAGTCTCTCCAGAATTTCTTTCTTACTGCACTTGTTATAGACATTAACCCACATCTGCACATACTGAATATAAACCATATTAATGTCACCAGCCTGGGCAACCCTACATTGAGGATGGGTATTGTCTTTTCTCAACAGTTTAACTAATAAAAATGCGTTGTATAATAATGAAACCTAAAAGCTTTTGGACAGAGATGTACTTTTGTGTTATATGAAATTCCTATTAACAATGTAAACTCATTTCTAGATTAATTTGTTTTGCTCATAAATAACAATGAAAGTAATAAATATTGAAAGTGTTAGACTGAATTCATACAAATAAAATTACTTTTACTGAAAAGTTAATTTCGATAACATTTCTTTGAAATGGTAAAAAAAATGTGATGTGTTTGTGGCAATTATATTCATTGTTATCCTTTGATTATACTCTACATTATGTGTATGCAACATTTTTTCATATTTCTTATTTTGAAATATTAGTAAGGTTTTTTTTAAAAATTCATATACTATATAGCTCACTCCATATTTTCAGGATGATTTTATTTATGTCTATGATGGAATCCCAGACTTTGTTAATGGTAGTTCAAGGAACAATGGACTGTTACTTGGCACATTTTGTGGTACTCAAAACCGACCACTTTCTGTTGAAGCTGTAAAAGGTGTTTTAACAGTTTACTTCGTTTCATATGAAAAAGGTGGTAAGTAATATTATCATATCTTTAATTGATTCTTATAGCTTAAAGTTTAATTTTGTATATCTGTTTAATGAAATTGATCCTAGTTATGCATAAAATAAAGTATGAAATTAATTAAGTATTTAAACTTAATAGCATTAAAATAGTTCACAAAAGCTAAGGTAAGTGAGTTTGAAATGAAAAATGCTTTTGATTTAAGAAGCTTGGTTGGTTATAATGCTGTCAAAATTTGACTTAACTTTAGGCTGATGAGAAAAAAATTGGGCATAATTGGGCATATGGAAAGAACCTGTGGAAGAGGTAAACTCAGGACGACATGAGATGAGGTGGTGAAATATGATCTTCAGATGTTGAGTCTCACAGTGGTGATGACAAGTGATCGAGACCTTTGATGATTTACTGTGCTTGAGAAGGAATGTCGAGCCGAGTAACATCGTAGTCATGGCTAGTGCTGGTGACATGTAAAAAGCACCTGTGTGGGTGATATATAAAAGCACCCACTACATTCTTGGAGTGGTTGACATTAAGAAGGACATCCAGCTGTAAAAACCAAGCTAAATCAGGCTGGAGCCTGTTACAGCTCTCTGGCTTACTAATCCCTGTCAAACCATCTAACACATACCAGCATGGAAATTAGATGCTAAATGACAATAGTAATGGTGGTGGTGGCGATTGTTCTTGTTCATGTTACACATTCACCTGAGCATGCTGGCTTCATTTCTTTCTAGTCTTCACAAGTCTTCTGTTTTCACATTCCTCATCTTGCAAAATGTAATACAAAATTACAGTTCTAATACAAGTGACAAACAATCTGCCTCTTACTCTGAGAGAAAAGACCTTTGTTGCCAACAGTGATAATAGCATTTTGGATTTTGTAATGTCCTGTCTGCAAGTCAGGTTATTACCCTGACATCTAACCTCAACATTTCACATGTTTTCTATGATTTTTTTCTTCTGAAATGGTGGCTTTCACTGTCTGCATATCCTATTTTTCACTCAGTGTTGTCCATGTGCATAATTTGCGCAAATTAGCAGTTTTTCTCACAGATGGAAAGAAAGGAAGAGAGGAAGGAATATAAAGAATAGAGGAAAGGAGGCATTCGATAGTAAAAGGGACAGAAGATGGCCAAAACTTTCACAGATCAGCCTATGTATTTAATGATAAGTGTCTTTTCATTTCACTGGTGTCCTACTTTTTATGTACATCACTATTACATATATATATATATATATATATATATATATATATATATATATATATATATATATATATATATATATATATATATATATATAATTCCAAAAGAGTTAGAGGTTGTTAATCCAACCAGCTAAGGGATAATATCCGTCCAAAATACTGCTGGTAGAAAACCCAATTATTAATACACAAGTGTTTTTTTTTATTTGCATGGCAATTACACTACTAAATGTAATAAATGGGTGAGGGTAAAAAAGTTTTTTACCCTTAATTTATACAGCAATAAGAAAATGGAGGGGATCAAGAGGTGGTATTCATCAACTTTTAGACATTATATAAATGCATATTATAAATGCAAATACATACACATATACACACTTATACATATACATACGTACACATAAACATACATAAACACAAGTACGTATATTTCTATAGTTTTATATTCATATGTCTATGCATACCAAGGAATCAATTATTATTATTATTAGGTGTATTATAATTCTTATTAGATAAAGTATAAACAGAGGAAGGAGAAAGTTATCAAAAGAGAAATAATAGTGGAATATGAAAACAATATATCCTAAGATTATTGTAGTTATGTAGGAATCATCATCATCGTTTAACGTCTGCTTTCCATGCTAGCATGGGTTGGACGATTTGACTGAGGACTGGTGAAACCAGATGGCTACACCAGGCTCCAATCTGATTTGGCAGAGTTTCTACAGCTGGATGCCCTTCCTAACGCCAACCACTCAGAGAGTGTAGTGGTTGCTTTTACGTGTCACCCGCACAAAGGCCAGTCAGCCGGTACTGGCAATGGCCACGCTCAAAATGGTGTATTTTATGTGCCACCCGCACAAGAGCCAGTCCAGGGGCACTGGCAACGATCTCGCTCAAAAATGCTTACACATGTCATGGGCACAAGTGCCAGAAAGGCGACGCTGGGCACAAAAGGTATATAAATTAGGAATACAAAAATATATATACATATACATGCATACACATGTATACATACATACATACATATATATTTACGTACAAACATACTCATATGTACATACATATTACATGTGTTGAGCAAGACTGTTTACCTGATAATAGTCCTACATAACTACAATAATCTTAGGATATATTGTTTTCATATTCCACTATTATTTCTCTTTTGATAACTTTCTCCTTCCTCTGTTTGTACTTTATCTAATAAGAATAATATAATACACCTATTAATAATAATTGATTCCTTGATATGCATATACATATACATATGAATATAAAAATATAGAAATATATATACATGTGTTTATGTATGTTTATGTGTATGTATGTATATGTATAAGTGTGTATATGTGTATGTATTTGCATTTATAACTTAACCTTATGAACTTTCTAAACTCTCTGATGAAGCCCAGAGACACAGCCAAGCACCTAAATCTTATCTACCAAATTCTTCAATTCACTGAAAGGTAGATTGGGGTAATTTGGCCTCTTGGCTGAAACAGCTGTAAGATGTTATCCTATCTTTTGTGATCTACGTTATATATTATAATAATTACTGGTATTTTTATATATTGTATATGTAAAGCATATTATGCTAAACATGTATGTATATTGTTATAATGATTTTTCAAAAAAATAAATAAATAGTCATAATATAATGTCTAAAAGTTGATGAATACCACCTCTTGATCCCCTCCATTTTCTTATTGCTGTGTGTATATATATATATATATATATATATATATATATATATATATATATAAGACCCCTATAGAGAGATGGAGTGGATGGACCAGAGCCATATGGGCCCCCACTAATATCCACCAGGTAAAGAAAATGATCGCACATGCACTAGGAGCTAGTATAAAGGTCACCCTAAAAGGCCAAACCTTTAAATTTAACAACAAATTATATGCCCAGGTCGACGGGGCAGCCATCGGTGTTAGTATCGCCGGTGATGTGGCCAATCTCTTCATGGTATGGTGGGACAGAAGGCTTAAGGAACGCCTGACACAGAACTCCATACTCGTGAATGTGTACTCTCGATATGTCGATGATATCAACTTAGTGGTAAAGACACCCCCACAAGAGAGCACCCCTAAAATAGAAATAGAAACTAAGACTATGGAGAGCATCCAGCAAATAGCTAACTCCATCCACCAGAGTATTAAAGTTAGGATAGACTACCCTACTAAACACCCTAACCATAGATTACCTGTATTAGATACTGAACTCTGGCTAGAAACTAAGAACAATAAAACCAGAATCCTCCATTCACACTATACAAATCCTATGGCCTCCAAATACCTGATCCACCGGAACTCGGCTATTGCGGACAATGCCAAATTCAACATATTGATGGCAGACCTCATCAGAGTAATGCGAAATGTCTCCTGCATGTGCGACCCTACAGAATTAAAGAGACATATACAACATTTCATCCACCGCATGCAGTTCTCAGGTTACAGCCATAAAGAAAGGATCAGGGTATACAAAGGAGCTATGAAGAAGTTTGAAACAATCAAACGCAACGATAGGAATGGGATTTGCCCACTCTATAGGAGCAAATCATGGAACACCATAGAAAGGACTAAGAAGAAAATAGGGAAGGCAAGCTCATGGTACGATAGCCACAAGTACCAGAGCGTCATGTTCGTCGACACCACCCCTAGAGGCGAACTGGCGTACCACTTTAGAAGGGCCCTAGACAAACTTAAGCTAAGAATTAAGGTTGTTGAAAGGCCAGGCAACCCTATTAAATCCCTTATCAGTAGAACATACCCTTTCAGTAGAACCCCCTGCACTGATAGGAACTGTATCGTATGTAGATTTAGCCCACAAACGAACTGCAAAACCAGAAATGTGGTCTATAGTATAAGATGTACAGAGGGACGATGCAGAAATAAGACAATGACATATGTAGACGAAACAGCAAGGAGCATAGGGGAGCGGGCAAACGAACATTGGAGGGAACTTAAGGAAGGGAAGAACTCATCAGTTCTGTACCAGCACGCTGAGCAATAACATAGAGGCTCAATCAACAACATAGAAATTAAAATCTTATCTACACATAGCAGTGATGCAGCACTTAGACAAATTACTGAAGCTACACACATAATAGAAGAGAAACCTAGCCTGAATAGGAAACTAGAATGGAACACTAACACACACCACTAACAAACCACAAACCACAGCATGTGACAACATGTTACCCGTAAACCAATAATAATATGAACAAAGTATAATACAATACATAGATAAACAAATAGAATTAAATACTACATACGTTAACAAAATTTAATTAAACACAAAAAAAAAACACAACAAACAAAAAAATACACACACACACACACACATGAACAAATAAATAAATAAAACAAATACAAACGAACACGTATTAACAGAGTATATAGGTGATACAAACACTCCCCATACACACATGCACTTACAAAAGACACAGACACATTGAAAGACACGCATGCGTAGACACATACAATAGGAATACAGAATACAAAATGGCTGATATTTAGCAAGGTGAGACACACATAAGAAGGAAGGAAACAAAGGACCACTGATGAGGTCACAGAAGTGTGACGAAAGAACTCTGGCCGAAATAAGATTAAGATTAATGTAATATAAAGCTGAAGCAAATTAACACCAAATATACAGTGCGTGTGTTTTTATTGGCTAAACTGGCAATATGACCATCCCCAAGTACAACAATATATATATATATATATATATATATATGTGTGTGTGTGTGTATATGTATGTATACATATACATATGGAGGAGGAAGTATTTGGCTAAAAGTAAACTGCTTTACTTGACAGAAAAAGTATTTGGTCAAAATTAAGCCATTGTACTTGAATTTTGTTGACCTGGAGAGAGCTTTTGACAGAGTCCCTTGCTCCATTATCTGGTGGTCTCTAAAAAAGTTAGAAGTAGATGAGTGGCTTGTTAGAGTTGTACAAGCCATGTACAGTGCTGCTATCAGTCAACCATGAATATAGTGATGAATGTAGTTCTCAGTCCACTCTTATTCATCATAGTCCTCCAGGCCATAACAAAGGAATTCAGAACAGGCTACCTGTAGGAACTACTATATGCTGATGACCTTGCTTTTATTGCAGAATCTGTAGCAGCATTGTAGAAGAAATACCAGGAACCAAAGAGCGTTAAAGTTAACCTAGCAAAGGCCAAAGTTGTTGATAGCAAGAAAGTAGATAAGACTTTCTTCCCATCAGGTAAATAGTCCTGCTCAATATATAGGAAAAGAATTGGAAATAATTCCATTTGTTGCACCCAGTGGACACATAAGAGGTGCAGTGGAATCACAGTTAGATTCACAGAAAAACTTCTCTTCATATGTGGCAGATGTGCATGAACAATACGCTCTCAGAACACATAGGAATCAAGCTCTCTCAAATGTCCAGGAGGCTCTCTTGAGGTTGTAGATAGTTTCTGTTACCTAGGTGACCAAATTAGCAATGGTGGGATAAGAATAGGCTGGAGGAAGTTCAGAGAACTATTACCTCTGATGACAACGAAAGTACTCTCAGAGTGAAAGACAGATTGTATGATGCTTGTGTATAAATTCCATGGTAGTAAGACATGGATTCTGAATGTAGAAGACATGCAAAGACTTGAGAGGAATGAAGGTAGTATGCTTCGTTGGGTGTGCAACATCTGTGTGCATGTACAACAAAGTGCAAATGTGCTGAGAGAAAAGTTGAACATAGGAGGAATCAGATGCAGCTTGCAATAGAGAAGACTAAGCTGGTTTGGACATGTGATGTGTATGAATGAAGACAACTGTATAAAGAAGTGCCAATCACTGAAAGTAGACGGCAGCTGTAGAAGAGGTAGACCCAAGAAGACATGAGATGAAGTGGTGAGGATATTGGGCCTCTCAGAGGAAATGACAATGGACTGAGATGTCTGATGATATGAGGTTCTTGAGAAGACCTGCCCATGTCAGCTAAACTGAGTTCTTAGAGCATTGTGTTCCACTAACATGTAACAATAAAACTTTTCACACACCCTACCCCAACAAACTAAACTACATCTCTTCCTCACATTTCCTCTTTTACATGCACTATGCTTATCTCTTGCTTCCCAATACTGTCCTCACTGCCCTGCTCACTGTATCATTGCTATCTTGTTGTCCTCCAACCCCTCATATACCCATATACTGCATTCTTCCTCCTCCACACTCTTTACATTCATTTGAAGTCCCTACTCCCTACTCATGCACTGTTGGCAATACTCTACCATCTCATTTATATTCTGATCCTCGTACCTTCAGGGTATGCCCTGGCACTTTGCTACAATCTCTCTCCTGCTCTCTCACACTCTTGCTCTCTTCCACTCTCTCTCATCCTTGATCACTCACTCTGTCGCTCTCCCTTTCTCTTGTTCTCTTCCTCTGACTGGGTAACCATGTATCTCTTCTGCATCAAGACACATGTTTCTACCCTTCTGTCACACTTTAACCTCTCATCATGTGGCACAAGGTTACCTCTTCCAACGATCCTCTCTCTCTCTCTCTCTCTCTCTCTCTCTTTCACACACACACACACACACACACACTCAAAGGAACTTTGTTTTGCAAGTGACTTGGTGACCAAGTCAGTGCTGATACTTTGTAAAAAGCATCCAGTTCACACTGTAAAGTGGGTGGCATTTAGAAGAGCATCCAGCTCTAAAGACCATGCCAAAACAGACCTTGTCAGTGCTGGTGGCATGTAAAAAGCACTCAGACCACTCTCTGTGGTGGTAGGTATTAGGAAGGGCATCCAGCCATAAAAACCATGCCAAAACAGATAGTGAAGCTTGGTGCAGTCTTTAGACTAGCCAGCTCCTGTCAAATTGTCCAACCCATGCCAGTATGGAAAACGGCTTTTAAATGATGATGTATGTATGCATGCATGCTTGCTTGTATGTATATGTACAGTAGCAAGCAAAAAAAGAGAACAATTAATCATCATCATCGTTTAACGTCCGCTTTCCATGCTGGCATGGGTTGGACGATTTGACTGAGGACTGGCGAACCAGATGGCTGCACTGCTAGTGAACGTACAAATTCATAATTGGTTTCGTAAACATGGTTAACCATAAGCTAAATTCTCTGAAAAAGTCTAAGTTTGTACAATGGTCTTAATAAAAGTTAATAACACTAACACTAGTTTCGTCCAAATGTCTCATGTGCAAAATAAGAGAACGATTAGATTCCTTCAGAAATTTCTAAAAATTTCAAACATTGTTTACATTTGTACGCTCAACATTACTACTGACTCAGTATTGTGCTAGCTTCCGAACATGGCACACCATGCTAAAGTTACTCCCAACCTTCGAAAAGAAATTGTCAGGATGAAAGTTTCAGGAATGACTCTTTTGGCTATTTCACGAGACATAAGGAGATCTAAAAGTGTAGTTTCATGTGTTCTTAAGCTATATGAAGAAACTAAAGGTTTTGAACCGAAAAAGGCAACTGGAAGACCATTGCAAAACCTCCATGTGAGATGATCGAGACATGAAATGGTACATATTGAAGGATTCTTTCAAGACTGTGACTGGAATTTCTAAGAAAATAAAAGTAAATAAATATATGGAAGTGAGCCACTTTACAGTGTCTTGTCATCTGAAGAAATTTGGATTAACGACTTGTTCCTCAGCAACAAAACCTACCATCAGCAAGAACAAATTGGAAAGACTTTCATTTGCAGAAGCTTATGAACTGGAGGGATGAAAATTGATCAAAAGTTCATTTTAGCGATGAAAGCAAATTCAATTTAGTAGGTTCAGATGGTAGACAGTATATTAGATGGTTTGAAGGAGATCAGCTAAAATCCAAGTGCCTGAAGAAATCTGCCAAGTTTGGAGGAGGAAACGTCTTGGTGTGGGGAATGATTTCTTCCGAAGGAGTTGGCCCTCTAGTGCAGATTAAAGGGACTATTAATGCTAATATCTATTTGAATTTGGTTAAAATGTGATCCCATCATTACGAGCATTTCCGAATCAACTGTGTATTTTCATGCAAGATCACGCTCCTTGTCATATTGCAAAGCATGTCACTGGATTCTTTAGTGAACAAAATATCCAAAGTAATGAAGTGGCCAGTACAAAGTCCAGACTTAAATCCAATCAAAAACCTTTGGAAGATACTTGGAGACAAAGTAACACAAAGGGCACCAACTACTACAATAAATTTATGGGAGATATTAGAAGAGGAATGGAAGAAAGTAAAACCTGACTTGTGCAGGAAACTTGTTATGTCCTGTGGCAATTGATGTGCAGAGGTGATCTCCAACAAAGGTCTACAAACATCATACTAACTGTATTAAGTTCATATTTATATTTCTTTCAACCATTATTATGGTTTTGAGTTAATTGAAGCATTTTTTAGTTTGATTGTTTTCTTATTTTGCACATGAGACATTTGGATGAAACTTGTATTAGTGATATATTAACTTTTATTAAGACCAATGTGCAAACTTAAGATTTTTCACAGAATTTAGCTGATAGGTAACCGTATTTACAGAACCAATTGCGAATTTGCACGTTTACTAGCTTTTCCAAAATTAAAAAAAATATTAATCGTTCTCTTTTTTTGCTCACTACTATATATATATAATCATCATCATCATCATCATTTAACGTCCATTGTCCATGCTGACATGGGTTGGACGGTTTGACCAGGGCTGGCGAGCTCAAGAGCTGTACTAGACTCTAGTCTGATTTGGCATGGTTTCTATGGTTGAATACCCTTCCTAATGTCAACCACTCTGAGAGTGTAATGGGTGCCAGTTATGTGGCACCAGTATCTGCCACAACTATGATATCACTTGGCTTGATGGGTCTTCTACTCAAGCATATGGCCATAGGTCTCTGTCATTTGACATTGCCTCTGTGAGGCCCAATGCTCGAAAGGTGCCTTTTATGTGCCACCAGCACAGATACTAGTTGCGGAATACCAGCATCAGCCACATTTCTTCCATGTGGCCTAATGCTCGAAAGGTGCTTCTATGTGCCACCGGCACAGGTGCTAGTTACGTGACACTTATAGTTGCTAGTTACATGACACCAGCAAAGGTGGTAGTTACATGACATCAGCATCAATCGCATTGCCTCTGTAAGGTTCAGTGCTCAAAAGGTGCTTTTTATGTACTACTGGCCCAAGTGCTATTTATGCAACAACAGCATCAATCACATTGCCTCCATGTGGCCAAATCCTTGAAAGGTACCTTTTACATGCCACCAGCATGGGTGCCAGTTATGTTACACTGGCATCAACCACAACTATGATTTCACTTGGTTTGATGGGTCTTCTCAAGCATGACATATCACCAAAGGTGTTGGTCACTAATCACTACCTCCATGAGGCCCAACATTTGAAGATCATGCTTCACCACCTCATCCCATGTCTTCTTGGGTTTACCTCTTCCACAGGTTCCCTCCACAGTTAGAGATCAACCCTTCTTTACGCAGCTGTCCTCATCCATATTCATCACATGACAATACCAGTGCAGTTGTCTCTCTTAAACACCACATCTAATGCCTCTTATGCCCAACTTTTCCCTCAAGACACACTCTGTTGTATATGTACACTAGCATTGCACATCCAGCAAAACATGCTAGCTTTATTTCTTTCAAGCTTATGCATGTCCTTGGTGATCACAGCTCATGTTTCACTTCTGTGTAGCATAGCTGTTCACACACGAGCATTGTACAGTCTGCCTTTCTCTCTAAGGGAGTGGCCTTTTGTTGCCAGCAGAGGTAGGAGCTCTCTAAACATTGCCCAGCCTAATCATATTCTAGCAGCTATGCTCTGAGAGTCCACCTCTGCTGCTGACTTGGTGACGTAGATAACAGAAGCTATCAACCACCTCTGTCTTATACCTCTGGCATTTGATGGAGTCTTTTTTCTGTACATTTTAAGTGTTTATTGTACTTGTGCATCTTCTACACACAAAAACTATTTTCCCAGTTAATCTTGCTGCACCTCTTATGTGTCTGTAGCTTGCACCAGGTACATTTTATGAAATTTCTACCTATGCCTTTCCTACAGATCGAGCAGGGCCATCTCCCTGAAGGCATATGTGATTTGTCTGCTTTCCTACTTACTAAGACTTTGGTTTTTGCTAGGTTAACTCTAAGGCCCTTCAATTTTAGATCTTGCTTCCACATGTGTGTGTGTGTTGGTATGTATACACACATGCATATGTGTGTATACATACCAATGTGGACCAAGTAATGAATGTTACTGAGAGAGTTATAGCTCTACTAATTAGGCAGAGAGTTAGTGTAGATGAGATGCAGTTTGGTTTTGTGCTTAGAAGAAGCACAACTGATGCTATATTTCTGGTAAGGCAACTGCAGGAGAAGTATTTCACCATAAATAAACCTATGTACTTGACTTTTGTCAACATGGAGAAAGCATTCAGCTGGATCTCCCACTTCCTTATCTGGTGGTTAGTGCAGAAGCTAGTGATAGATGAGTAGTGAGAGCTGTACAAGCCATATACAAGGATGCTGCAAGTTGGCTGAAGGTTGGCAATACCTGTAGCAATGAACTCAGTGTACATGTAGGAGTTCAGCAGAGATTGGTTCTCAGCCCCCTCTTGTTTACCATTGTTCTCCAAGCCCTAACAGAGGAATTCAAGATTGGTTGCCCCTGGGAGCTCCTCAGTGCTGATGACCTTGTTCTTATAGCTGAATCACTACCTGACCTAGAGAAGAAATTTCAGGTGTGGAAGCAAGGCCTGAAATCTAAAAGCCTTAGAGTTGATTAAACAAAAACCAAAGTCTGAATAAGTAGGAAAACAGACAAATCACAAGTCCCTTTTGGGAGATGACCCTGCTCAGTATGTAAGAAGGGTGTTGGTAGAACCTCCATACATTGTATCCAGTGCAAGCTTTGGATGTATAAGAGGCGTAGCAGTATCACAGTCTAGTTAATGGAGAAAATAGTCTTTGTGTGTGGAAAATGTGTGGGTACACTAAGCATTAAAAATGTACAGGCGCAGGAGTGGCTGTGTGGTAAGTAGTTTGCTTACCAACCACATGGTTCTAGATTCAGTCCCACTGTGTGGCACCTTGGGCAAGTGTCTTCTATTATAGTCTTGGGCTGACCAAAGCTTTGTGAGTGGATTTGGTAGGCGGAAACTGAAAGAAGCCCGTTGTATATATGTATGTATATGTGTTTGTGTGTCTGTATTTGTCCCCTCAACATCGCTTGATAACCGATGGTGGTGTGTTTACATCCCCGTATGTTAGCGGTTCTGCAAAAGAGACCGATAGAATAAGTACTAGGCTTACAAAGAATAAGTCCTGGGGTCGATTTGCTTGACTAAAGGTGGTGCTCCAGCATGGCCGCAGTCAAATGACTGAAACAAGTAAAAGAGTAAAGAGGCAATAGGCTCCCTCCAATGCTTGGTGGGGATCATAAGAAGTAGTAGATAGCTTCTGTTACCTAGGAGACCAAGTTAGCTGTGGAGTGGTAACTAAATGCCTTTCCCTCAGAGGAAAAGCAGATTGTATGATGCTTACGTACATACAGTTATGGGCTTTGGCTACAGAGGACTTGTAAAGGCTTGAAAGAAATGAAGCTAGCATGCTCCACTGGATGGATAATGTCAGTGTGCATGATTTAAGAGGAAAACTGGGAATAAGTGGCATCAAATGTTGTTTGCAAGAGAGAAGACTGAGCTAGTTTGGTCATGTGATGTGTATGCATGAGGACAGCTGCATAAAGAAGTTCTGAGCTCTAATTGTTGGAGGAACATATGGAAGTGGTAGAGTCAGGAAAACACGGGACAAAGTGGTTAGAAAAGATGTTCAGGTGCTTGGCCTCACTGAGGAAATGACAAGGGATCAGGAGTTGTGGCAATTTGCTGTACTTGAGAAGATGCGTCAAATCAAGTAAAATTGCTGTCATCTATACATACAGGCTTGCCCTTTACAGGTGTCAGTGCCACTTAAAATGCACTCCTGTCAGTGGCATGTATAAAATAACTTAGCATGCTCTGTAGAGTAGTTGGCATCCAATTGTACAAACCATGCCACAACAAACAGCTGGAGTCTGGTTAGCTCCTATTAAACTGTTGAACCCATGCCAGCATGGAAAATGGATGTTAAACAATGATGATGATGATACATATGTGTGTGTGTGTCTGTCACCCTAAAAGACCATAAAGATAATTTTAATAGAAACCCCAAATGTAGATTAATTAATCCTGCAAAGACTGAAATTGGGATTATTAGCAAATATATTTTAGACCGGATTTTAACTAAGTTAGATAGTGATTTAAATTTACGGATTTGGAAAAATAATAAGTCAGTTATAGATTGGTTTAAGGGGATTAGTAATAAGCACAGCTGCAAATTTACGCAGTTCGATATTGTTGATTTTTACCCATCAATATCCAGACCTTTGCTCCTGAAAGCATTAGAATTCGCCAAACAGTATGTCAATATCGATAGCTCGGAAATAGACATTATAATGCATGCAAGAAAATCACTGCTTTTTCATGAAGGATCCACCTGGATTAAAAAGAGTGAAGATTCTCTTTTCGATGTACCGATGGGGGCATACGACAGGGCAGAATTGTGCACTCTTATAGGGGCTTACATTCTGCATTATCTAAAACAGGAATTTCCGTTTATAGATGCAGGATTATATAGGGATGACAGTCTTATAGTCACCCATAATTTAAACGGCCACGTACTAGATAAGCTCAGGAAGGATCTCATAACTTTCTTCCAAAGGATAGGTTTACGGATCACAGTAGATACCAACCTAAAAAAAGTAGATTTCTTAGACGTAAATTTAGACTTGAATTCGAATATATTTAAGCCTTACCGTAAACCAAACGACAAACTATCCTATATCAGCAGAGAATCCAACCATCCGCCTGTTATTCTTAGAAACTTAGTTAGTAACGTAGGTAGGTGAATTTCGTCAATTTCTGCAGACGAAGCAACATTCCGTAACGCGGCACCGTATTATGATAGTGCTTTAAGGAATAGTGGATTTTCTGAGAGGATCCAGTACACCCAGTCTAATGCTGGAAGCAGTGCAGCACGTAGAACTAGGACCAGGAAAGCTTTGTGGTTCAACCCAGCTTTCAATATGGCCGTAAGAATGAATATAGGTAAAGAATTCTTAAAATTGGTCATTAGGCACTTTCAACCTGATCATAAGTTTTACAGAATATTTAATAGAAGAACGCTTAAGATTAGCTATTCTTGCTGCAAGAACTTCGCCTCTTTAATCAGCCAGCACAACAATAAAATAATTGCCAAAAACAATAATGCCGACCAGCTTACAAAGACCTGTAATTGCAAAGACCCAACCTCCTGTCTGTTGGAAGGGAGATGTCTAGAAAAGGGTATCGTGTATACGGCCAAAGTTCAGATAGAAGGCTCGCATGATTATAGAACATACACAGGGGCTACAGAAAATTCTTTCAAAACCAGACTGTATTCGCATAAAAATTCTTTTAGGTACCCTGAAAATAGGACAAAGATGAGCCTGGCAAAATACGTCTGGCATTTAAAGGAGAATGAAGCCCAGCCTTTCAACGTGACATGGAGGATTTTAGGCAAGGCATCGCCTTACAGACACGGTGCCCATAAAAGACCATTGAAATGTGATCTTTGTTTATTGGAAAAAATGAATATCTTATTCCAGGATAAGAAGGCGCTAAACCAAAGACGCGAACTTTTAAATACATGTAGGCATGCGTCCAAATTTAAAATATCTGCATATAATATTCCATATGGGTAATGTAATTTTTTGACTATGTTCGACTCCTTATAACCATTGTGCAATCTGACTATTGGATTGGTACCGAATTATAAACGATTTATTTAGCGTTGTAAGAATTTTGTAAAGACCCCTACGTCATTTTAAGAAGACCTTCGTCTGTTATATACATAATTTTTCTTCTCCCTTGTTTTTACTTTTTACTTCATTCTATTCTATTTATTTTTTTTAAAAAACGCTTTGTATTCTTTTATGCATGTATTTTCGTCTGGTTTTAACTTTTATACACCCAGCGGTTTATTAAGAAGTTGGCTGCATATATGCACTGAGATCTAATAGTTTTTTATGTAGATGTCTGTATAGTAACAACACCTACGTATTCATATGCGTGTACCTGCGCTTACATATAGGGCCTGGGTTTGCACTTGTGCATATGCTGTTATGATTTCATGCGTGTACGTTTTTTTGTGTATACATGGGTAAGAGTATACTTTATTTTATTGATTTGATTTTAATGTGTTAATTCGAATATAATTAATTATTTACAATATGTATTTTGAGCCCATTTTTCTATTTAAGGTTTTCTTCGATATATTTTTTTAATAGGATGAATCTATATTAAATTTATTTGGTCTGTGCATTACGCATCCATGACCGTTATTTGAAACGACCAATCAAACGAATCCATGTGTTTTAAATTTTATATTACTTTCGATTGCATTGTTATTCTTTCTCCATTTCTAACAAAACTGTCCAATGAACGGGAACGTGAAACTTAGAGTAACAGTTTTTTGTTATATTTCTGCTGCTTTTAAATAAAGTATATATATATATATATATATATATATATATATATATATATATATATACGTATATATATATATATATACATTCATGCACACACACACACACACACACACACACACACACACACACACCCACACACGCACAATGTACTCTCTTGTGAAAGATGACATATGAGCATTCAGCTTTTGCTGAATGACCTGTCTATAGTAATCAAATGTACGTGGTGTACATTAGCAGACACTCTCCATCAAATCAACATTGCCTGAACAGGTGCATGGTGTACCACACGTCAGGTGTTGAAGTGATCTCAGAGCAATGAGATAAGATGTTTTCCTCAAGAACACAACATACTATCTGGTCTAGGAATTGAAACCACAACCATGATCTCGCAATCATGAGTGCAACACCCTAACCACTAGGCCATGCATCCTTACTGATATATATATATATATATATATATATATATATATATATATGTATATATATATATATATATATATAATTAAATATATATATATATATATATATATAAAGGAGACTACTAGGTGGACTGTTAATGTGCTAGAAGAAGATCACATGTAATGTGTCTACTAAGACCGAATTGTTCTCAAAAGAAATTTAGCAAAGTAACGATAACGTATACGGGCAAGACAAGTGAAAATTACATAAATATATAGTTATCTGCAAACTAGTTTTGAAATTAACATTTTCTTACTGAAAATATCTGTTTCTCATCAGTACAGACCACTAAAAAAATATAATTCTCAGAATCGTATACTAGTTGTTCCCCACGAATGAAGCACGTGCACACATCATCATCATCATCATTTAATGTCCGCTTTCCATGCTAGCATGGGTTGGACGATTTGACTGAGAACTGGTGAACCAGATGGCTACACCAGGCTCCAGTCTGATTTGGCAGAGTTTCTACAGCTGGATGCCCTTCCTAACTCCAACCACTCCGAGAGTGTAGTGGGTGCTTTTACGTGCCACCAGCACGAAGGCCAGTCAGGCAGTACTGGCAACAGCCATGCTCAAAATGGTGTATTTTATGTGCCACCTGCACAAGAGCCAGTCCAGCAGCACTGGCAACGATCTCGTTCGAAAGTCTTTACACATGCCACGGGCAAAAGTGACAGAAAGGCGACACTGGGCACAGGTGCCATCATAATTTTGCTTCCACAAGCCGAGTTTCATGTCCAATGAGGGAGACGACTTTGGCATGGGTGCCAGTCTAATTTAGTTCAATTTCGATTTCACTTGCTTCAACAGGTCTTCACAATTGGAGTTTAGTGTCCAATGAACGAAAGGTACGCATAAGTGGGCTGGCTACACCCCTGGCAGAGGCCTTGCATTTAGGTCTCATTTGGCTTGCCGGGTCTTCTCATGCACAGCATATTTCCAAAGGTCTCGGTCAGAAGTCATCGCCTCGGTGAGTCTCAATGTTCAAATGTCTTCCTGGGCCCACCTTATCCCAGGTCTTCCTGGGCCTACCTCTTCCACAGGTTCCCTCATCTGCTAGGGTGTGGCACTTTTTCACACAGCTATCCTCGTCCACTCTCGCCACATGACCATACCAGCGCAATCGTCTCTCTTGCACACCACAACTGATGCTTCTTAGGTTCAACTTTTCTCTCAAGGTACTTACACTCTGTCTAGTATGCACACTGACATTACACATCCAGCGGAGCATACTGGCTTCGTTCCTTGCGAGCTTAGGCATGTCCTCAGCAGTCACAGCCCATGTTTCACTGCCATGTAGCATGGCTGTTTGTACATATGCGTCATACAGTCTGCCTTTTACTCTGAGTGAGAGTCCCTTTGTTGCCAGCAGAGGTAAGAGCTCTCTGAACTTTGCCCAGGCTATTCTTATTCTAGCAGCTACACTTTCAGCGCACCCACCCCCACTACTAACTTGGTCACCCAGATAGCGGAAGCTATCAACTACCTCTAGTTTTTCTCCTTGGAATGAGACAGAAGTTGTTTCCTGTTTGTTTACAGTGTTTATTGCACCTGAACATCTGCCACATACAAAAACTAACTTTCTAGTTAACCTGCCTTTGATATTGCTGCACCTCTTATGTGTCCATAGCTTGCACTGGGTACATCTTATAGAGTTACTACCTACTCCTTTTCTACATACTGAGCAGGGCCATCTACCTGAAGGGGTTTGTGTTTTATCTACCTTCCTGCTTATTAGGATTTTGGTTTTAGCTAGGTTGACTCTAAGGCCCTTCGATTCTAGTCCTTGCTTCCACACCTGAAACTTCTCCTCTAGTTCTGATAGTGACTCTGCAATTAGTGCAAGGTCATCAGCATAGAGGAGCTCCCAGGGGCAACCTGTCTTGAATTCCTCTGTGATCGCCTGGAGGACTATGATAAATAGGAGGGGGCTGAGGACAGAACCTTGGTGGACCCCTACCTCTACCTGGAATTCATTACTGTACTTATTTCCAACCCTCACCTTACTGACAGCATCTCTGTACATGGCTCACACAGCTCTCATTAACCATTCTTCTATCCCAAGTTTCCTCATTGACCACCATATAAGGGATTGGGGGACCCTGTCAAAAGCTTTCTCCATGTCAGCGAAAGCCATGTACAGAGGTTTATCCTTGGCTAGATATTTCTCCTGAAGCTGTCTTACTAGAAATATGGCATCAGTGTTGCTTTTACCTGGCCCGAACCCAAACTGCATCTCATCTAAATTGATTCGCTCCCTAATTAGTTGGGCTATGACCCTCTCCGTGACTTTCATAACCTGATCTAACAGCTTGATGCCTCTGTAATTATTTGTATCTAAAACGTCACCTTTACTTTTGTAGCAGTTGACTATGGTGCTGCTACACCAGTCATTGGGTATGACTCCTTCGTGTAACACCTGGTTCGTAATACGGGTGACTAGGCTATAGCCGACACTGCCAGATATTTTGAGCATCTCTGCAGTGATTCCTGATGGGCCAGGGGCTTTCCCTGTCTTCATACTCTTAATTGCTTTATCTACCATGGTACTGTCAACTCGAATAGCTGGTCCCTCTGTTGGGTCAACATATGGCAGACTCTCTTTCTCCCATTCATTCTCCTTATTAAGCAATCTATCGTAGTGGCATCTCCAGACCTCTTTCTTTGCAGCCTCATTTAGTGCAAGCGTACCATCATCCATGCGAACACATTTCTCTCCTACGACATCACTATTCTCTCTCCTACACTGTTTTGCAACACGAAATACCTCAAGTCTTTGGTCCTCACGGTGCAGAACATTGGCAAACTTTTTCTTATCTGCTTCCCCTCTGGCTAAATAAACCTGTCGCCTAGCTTCCCTTCTGGCAGATTGATACAATTCCCTGCTACCACCGTTCTTCCAGTCCTTCCAAGCCTGTTTCTTTGGGTCGAGAGGGGACTTTACACCAGCCACAGATCTGGTCGGTGGCTCTCAACAGGTTGTCCCGCAGAAATCTCCAATTGTCTTCCACATTGTATGATGCTATATCTCATATATATATGTATGTATGTATGTAAGTGTATGTGTGTGTCTTTGTCTCTGTGTTTCTCCCTCATCACTGCTTCACAACTGCTGTTTGTTTATTTACATCCTCATAACATACTGGTTTCATAAGAAGAAACTGATAAAATAAATACCAGGCTTATCAAAATAACAAAAAACACTAGGCAGTGTCTCTTTTTTTTCTTTGTCCACACAGTTGTATCTATCAATCTATCTTTTTGTTTGTGTGTGTGTATATATATAAATATATATATATATATAATACACACACACACACACACACACACATATACATGTATGTATATGTATATATTCATATCTATTATATAAAAGTCAGTGGAGACGCAATGGCCCAGTGGTTAGGGCAGCAGACTCGCGGTCATAGGATCGCGGTTTCGATTCCCAGACCTGCCACAAGGCTCCGGCAGGGGATGATGGCGAACCCTGCTGTACTCTTTCACCACAACTTTCTCTCACTCTTACTTCCTGTTTCTGTTGTGCCTGTAATTCAAAGGGTCAGCCTTGTCACACTGTGTCATGCTGAATATCCCCGAGAACTATGTTAAGGGTACATGTGTCTGTGGAGTGCTAAGCCACTTGCACGTTAATTTCACGTGCAGGCTGTTCCGTTGATTGGATCAACTGGAACCCTCGACTTCGTAAGCGACGGAGTGCCGACAACATATATAAAAGTCAATGTCTTTATGTACGTTTGTGTGTTACTTATACATTCGAAAACAACTGCACTGATCCTA
This sequence comes from Octopus bimaculoides, assembly GCF_046866305.1. Classification (NCBI taxonomy): domain Eukaryota; kingdom Metazoa; phylum Mollusca; class Cephalopoda; order Octopoda; family Octopodidae; genus Octopus; species Octopus bimaculoides. The sequence continues at coordinate 111,951,363 of NC_142928.1, read as the reverse complement.
ATGAAATTTGGAACACAAAATCCAAGCCTAGGGAGAAGGGTAATGCTGTGTGTTTCATACAATTTCATAGACCAAAATTACTGAATGCATCCTTATGATATTTGGAACTTAGATTCAATACATAAGGGCAGGTACAATGCAGTATGTTTGGTTTGAATTTGAGCAGAACTCCCATGAAAATTCATACATTTTCGATGTTGAAGAAATTTAAACCATAGGTAATTGACACACATCAAGATGTATTCTCAAACTTTCCGCTTCTCATTAGGATTCTAAGACCCCCTAATGGGTCCTTAACTTCCAAATTTTAGTCATTTTTTGTGATCCATAACTAGGTCAAAAGTACTGAATGGATCTTTACAAAATTGGGTAATTCTATTCTATGCATAAGGGCCATAACCCCCATGAAAATTCATATATTTTTGCTGTTGATGAAATTTTAACCATAGATATTAGACACAAATGAAGTAATATTTCTAAAATTTTATCTTCTTAGAAGTTAAAAAGACCTCTTCATTGGGACTTAACACTCACAATTTAGTCATTTTATCTAAGCAAAGGTGAATACAGTTCTGCTCTTGGAAGCTGTAGGGTCACCTCCATTTTTCCGGAGCAAAATCCTTTTAACAGGTTCCATACGACTGAAATTTTGGAATCTGCGCATAAAGATCAGTAGCATGGGATACATGTGTCATGATTAGAATTTTTTTATGATGTATAAAGTGGGAAAGAACCCTCATCTGCAATTTTGATGAAATTCGAATCATAGGTATTCCAGTTCATTATAGAAAAAAATATAACAGAAAAGTCTAATTCTTCCATTGCATGTAACATGGGCAATGCCAGGTATCTCTGCTAGTATTTATATATATATATATATATATATATATATATATATATATATATATATATATATATATATATATATATATGTATATATATATATATAATGCTAGATAGGTATGTGTGTGTATATATATATATATATATATATATATATATATATATATATATATATATATATATATATATATATATATATATGTATGTATATATATATATATATAATGCTAGATAGGTATGTGTGTGTATATATATATATATATATATATATATATGTGTGTGTATATATAGGTTGAAAATTGTGGAAAAAAAATATAAAAAGTGGAAGAGAAATGCCTTCGTTTCAAATAGTTTAATATCTTTTTATAAATATACTAGCAGGAATACCCGGCGTTGCCCGGGTTAAAGAGAATAATGAAATCTAAAAACGCCGTCTAGACTACGCATCATCTTTATATATAGAGATGTATATACACACACGCACCCAAACACACGTATATATATGTATATCAATATAAATATATGAAAGTCAATGAAGTTTCGTAAAAGAAGGTGATCATGTACATACTTTCTTGCTGTTGTGATTATAACACCTCATTGTAAACTATGTTCCTTGTTTTCCCTTGTGGAGCATATACAAATAGGTTTTTTGTTGCTGCCCACTCTTGAGCAGCCAACATACAGTTGTCCATGTGAGAAGCAGGGCTCTTCCAAGAGAAGACCAGCTACAGACAGTGTTTGACCCTGATATTTGTTTATGGACATGGCAAAAGTCACACGAAGGGGGAATTGTAGTCTTCTGAATGTAAAAGGAATGTCTGCTCCTGATGGAGTAAGAGGAATTCTTGGAATAAAGACGTCATCCCCTTTTGCACATCCAGAAAGAATGGTAGCCTCAATAACGTGTGACATCATTTTCTAAATAATGCTCATCTGTTATGTTCGGGTTAAAATTTCATCAACATCAAAAATATATGAATTTTCATGGGAGTTATGGCCGTTATGCAAAGAATATAATTTCCAAATTTCATAAAGATCCATTCAGTACTTTTGACGTAGTTTTGGATAAGAAAACAAATGACTAATGTGTGTGTTTGTGTGCATGTGTATGTGTGTGTGATGGGTGTATATATGTATAGATATCTGTATGCATGTATATATATATATATGTGTACATATTACATGTACATCTATATATATATATATATACATCTACACATATGTATACATATACATGTATGTATAGATCTATATATATATATACATATACGTGTACATCTATATGTATACATATACATCTCTCTCTCTCTCTCTTTCTCTCTCTCTCTTTCTCTCTCTCTCTTTCTCTCTCTCTCTTTCTCTCTCTCTCTTTCTCTCTCTCTCTTTCTCTCTCTCTCTTTCTCTCTCTCTCTTTCTCTCTCTCTCTTTCTCTCTCTCTCTTTCTCTCTTTCTCTCTCTCTCTGAAAGTATCTGTCATTACAGTATCGAAATGGTGTACATATACATGTATATGTATACATATACATCTCTCTCTCTCTCTCTCTTTCTGTCTCTCTCTTTCTCTCTTTCTCTCTCTGTGAAAGTATCTGTCACTACAGTATCGAAATGTGATTGTTTCAGTTAGTGGAATAGTTTCATTTTTAAAGTGAAAGTATTTGACATGAGTGTTTTTGTTTCACTTTTGACACGTAATACTTAAATAGTGGAGGAGATATTATGTTGCCGTGTGCTCGAACTCTGCAAAAAGTTAATATTTTTTTTTGACTAAAACACAACTGGAACCCTAAGTAAGGCATGTGTAAAATTTGAATGAAATTGGTTGCGTAGTTCTCGAGTTTTAGGGATTCACACAGACAAACAGACGGACAGACAGACACACATTCTCATTTTTATATATATAGATACAAATTACATGGATGTCATGAAATCCAACCGGTTTTCGATATTTAAATTAGCTTTTCAAGGGACATTGTACAGTAATCAGTTCTCGTGACAGAGTGGTTACTTGCGCATCTGTCGATGTGTCCGCTCAGTGCTATCTGCCTATATTGAGGGAAAGGAATCTGTTCTTTATGTTCTTTACATAAAGAACAGATTCGTTTCCCTCAATAAAAGCAGATAGCACTGAGGGGACACATCGACAGATGTGCAAGTAAAAAAACGCCGAATTTTCGTATCTTCCCGTTACACCAACGCAGAGATTCAATCTCAGTACAAGAACGCCTAAACAAGGAGAACCTGTTCATACAAAAGTACAGACCACACTTCAATATACAAATTTGACCATTTAAAAGATTATACTAAGGAGCCAGTTGTCCCCCATGCCACCTGTTGCTTCCCGTGGTTCACTCTCTAGACTAATTTTTCTTATTCTTCAAACATCCAAAATGATAAATCTGTTCTTTATGTAAAGAACATAAAGAACAGATTCCTTTCCCTCAATATAGGCAGATAGCACTGAGCGGACACATCGACAGATGCGCAAGTAACCACTCTGTCACAAGAACTGATTACTGTACAATGTCCCTTGAAAAGCTAGTTTAAATAGCTAAAACCGGTTGGATTTCATGACATCCATGTAATGTCACGAGAACTGATTACTGCACAATGTCCCTTGAAAAGCTAATTTAAATACTGAAAATCAGTTGGATTTCGTGACATCCATATAATATGTATATATTTATAAAAAGATATTAAGCTATATTAAACGAAGGCATTTCTCTTCCACTTTTTATATTTTTTTTCCACATATTTTCAACTCATAATTTTGCCATATGGTGTATACTGAATCTTCAGTATCTTTACACCTTGTATGTTTTTATATTGCTATATATAGATATCATCATCATCATCATCATCGTTTAACGTCCGCTTTCCATGCTAGCATGGGTTGGACGATTTGACTGAGGACTGGTGCAACCGGATGGCTACACCAGGCTCCAATCTAATTTGGCAGAGTTTCTACAGCTGGATGCCCTTTCTAACGCCAACCACTCAGAGAGTGTAGTGGGTGCTTTTACGTGTCACCCGCACGAAAATGGCCACGCTCGAAATGGTGTCTTTTATGTGCCACCCGCACAAGAGCCAGTCCAGGGGCACTGGCAACGATCTCGCTTGAAAACCCTACAAGGCCAGTCAGGCGGTACTGGCAACGGTCACGCACAGCACATTTCCAAAGGTCTCGGTCAGTAGTCATCGCCTCGGTGAGGCCCAGTGTTCGAAGGTCTTGCCTCACCACCTAGCCCAGGTCTTCCTGGGCCTACCTCTTCCATGGGTTCCCTCAACTGTTAGGGAGTGGCACTTTTTCACGCAGCTATCCTCATTCATTCTCACCACATGTCCAAACCAGCGCAATCGTCTCTCTTGCACACCACTACTGACGCTTCTTATGTTCAGCTTTTCTATCAAGATACTTACACTCTGACGGGTATGCACACTGACATTACACATCCAGCGGAGCATACTGGCTTCATTCCTTGCGAGCTTACGCATGTCCTCAGCAGTCACAGCCCATGTTTCACTGCCATGTAGCATGGCTGTTCGTACACATGCGTCATACAGTCTGCCTTTTACCCTGAGTGAGAGTCCCTTTGTCGCCAGCAGAGGTAAGAGCTCTCTAAACTTGGCCCAGGCTATTCTTATTCTAGCAGTTACACTTTCAGCGCACTCACCCCCACTACTAACTTGGTCACCCAGATAGCGGAAGCTATCAACTACCTCTAGTTTTTCTCCCTGGAATGAGATAGAAGTTGTTTCCTGTTTGTTTACAGTGTTTATTGCACCTGAACATCTGCCACATACAAAAACTAACTTTGTAGTTAATCTGTCTTTGATATTGCTGCACCTCTTATGTGTCCATAGCTTGCACCGGGTACATCTTATAAAGTTACTACCTACTCCTTTACTGCATACTGAGCAGGGCCATCTACCTGAAGGGGTTTGTGTTTTATCTACCTTCCTACTTATTAGGATTTTGGTTTTTGCTAGGTTGACTCTAAGGCCCTTCGATTCTAGTCCTTGCTTCCACACCTTAAACTTCTCCTCAAGTTCTGATAGTGACTCCGCAATTAGGGCAAGGTCATCAACATAGAAGAGCTGCCAGGGGCAACCTGTCTTGAATTCCTCTGTGATCGCCTGGAGGGCTATGATTAATAGGAGGGGGCTGAGGACGGAACCTTGGTGGACCCCTACCTCTACCCGGAATTCATTACTGTACTCATTTCCAACCTTCACCTTACTGACAGCATCTCTGTACATGGTTCGCACAGCTCTCACTAACCATTCTTCTATCCCAAATTTCCTCATTGACCACCAGATAAGGGATCGGGGGACCCTGTCAAAGGCTTTCTCCATGTCAACGAAAGCCAGGTACAGAGGTTTATCCTTGGCTAGATATTTCTCCTGCAGCTGTCTCACTAGAAATATGGCATCAGTGGTGCTTTTACCTGGCACGAACCCAAACTTCATCTCAGTATGTATAGAAGGAAAATGGAGAGTTTGAACAAAGAAAAAAATCAATTCATTATATAGTAGCCATTTTCATATTGCTTACATACGTTTCAATTTCTTACCTTCATTCATATTTTACAATTAAGATTGTATTATGCATTTAAAAGGTAAAAATCTCTTCAGGGCAAAAAATTGACAAAAATTTGTTCACATCCGAATGGATGGTGGGTTTCTTACCGACTGAAATAGCAACATGCATTTGTGTGTTTGTGTGTCAGCATGTGTGTCTTTTAGATTCCTTTCTAAAAATAGCTTGAGGTTAAATTACAACCACATTGGACAATGGCGAGTTGTAGTTCTGAGGAACTAGGTCAATACTACCATTCCCCTTAATGGAATTTAGATTGGTTTTATAAAGGTTGGCTACCTCTCCTTTCTCTACTCACTTGGGAAAAGAATAAAAATAAAATATATATATTCACAAGAATCCAAATCAATTTTTTGCCCTGAAGATATTTTAACCTTTTAAATCCAGACTGCTGGAGTTCTGTGATGCAACCAATCTTATGGTCTGCAATACCAACTTCAGGAAACCTGCCAGTCACCTAGTCACCTACCGCTCCGGCAGACACTCTAGCCAAATCGACTACATCCTCGCCAGAAATAGGGAAAGAGGGCGGCTTATAAATGCCAAAACCTACCCTGGCGAAGAATGTACCCCACAACATAGATTAGTAGTTAGCGACTTTGGGATCAAGGCAAAATGGGTGCCCAGAATTAGACAGGCTTGGAGAAGAAGGGTGTGGAAGCTTAAAGACCCTGCAAACGGACAGAGACTTAGAGACAAGTTACTTGAAGCATTTAACGAAATAGAAGGGGATATAGCATCATACAACGTGGAAGACAATTGGAGATTTCTGCGGGACAACCTGTTGAAAGCCACCGACCAGATTTGTGGGTGGTGTAAGGTCCCCTCCCAACCCAGAGTAACGTGGTGGTGGAACAAGGAGGTAGACAGGGCTATTAGACAAAAGAAACAAGCTTGGAAGGACTGGAAGAACGGTGGTAGCAGGGAATTGTACCAATGTGCCAGAAGGGAGGCTAGGCGACAGGTTTATTTAGCCAGAGGGGAAGCAGATAAGGAAAGATTTGCCAATGTTCTGCGCCGTGAGGACCAAAGACTCGAGGTATTTCGTGTTGCAAGACAGTGTAGGAGAGAGAATAGTGATGTTGTAGGAGAGAAATGTGTTCGCATGGATGATGGTACGCTTGCATTAAATGAGGATGCAAAGAAAGAGGTCTGGAGATGCCACTACGATAGATTGCTTAATAAAGAGAATGAATGGGAGAAAGAGAGCCTGCCTTATGTCGACCCAATAGAGGGACCAGCTATCCGAGTTGATAGTACCAGGGTAGATAAAGCAATTAAGAGTATGAAGACCGGGAAAGCCCCCGGCCCATCAGGAATCACTGCAGAGATGCTCAAAATATCTGGCAGTGTTGGCTATAGCCTAGTCACCCGTATTACGAACCAGGTGATACACGAAGGAGTCATACCCTATGACTGGTGTAGCAGCATCATAGTCAACTGCTACAAAGGTAAAGGGGACGCTTTAGATACAAATAATTACAGAGGCATCAAGCTGTTAGATCAGGTTATGAAAGTTACAGAGAGGGTCATAGCCCAACTAATTAGGGAGCGAATCAATTTAGATGAGATGCAGTTTGGGTTCGTGCCAGGTAAAAGCACTACTGATGCCTTATTTCTAGTGAGACAGTTGCAAGAGAAATACCTAGCCAAGGATAAACCTCTGTACCTGGCTTTCGTTGACATGGAGAAAGCCTTTGACAGGGTCCCCCGATCCCTTATCTGGTGGTCAATGAGGAAACTTGGGATAGAAGAATGGCTAGTGAGAGCTGTGCGAGCCATGTACAGAGATGCGGCCAGTAAGGTGAGGGTTGGAAATGAGTACAGCAATGAATTCCGGGTAGAGGTAGGGGTCCACCAAGGTTCCGTCCTCAGCCCCCTATTATTTACCATAGTCCTCCAGGCAATCACAGAGGAGTTCAAGACAGGTTGCCCCTGGGAGCTCCTCTATGCTGATGACCTTGCCCTAATTGCGGAGTCACTATCAGAACTAGAGGAGAAGTTTCAGGTGTGGAAGCAAGGTCTAGAATTGAAGGGCCTTAGAGTCAACCTAGCTAAAACCAAAATCCTAATAAGTAGGAAGGTAGATAAAACACAAACCCCTTCAGGTAGATGGCCCTGCTCAGTATGTAGAAAAGGAGTAGGTAGTAACTCTATAAGATGTACCCGGTGCAAGCTATGGACACATAAGAGGTGCAGCAACATCAAAGGCAGGTTAACTAGCAAGTTAGTTTTTGTTTGTGGCAGATGTTCAGGTGCAATAAAGACTGCAAACAAACAGGAAACAACTTCTATCTCATTCCAGGGTGAAAAACTACAGGTAGTCGATAGCTTCCGCTATCTGGGCGACCAAGTTAGTAGTGGGGGTGGGTGCGCTGAAAGTGTAGCTGCTAGAATAAGAATAGCCTGGGCAAAGTTTTGAGAGCTCTTACCCCTGCTGGCGACAAAGGGACTCTCACTCAGAGTAAAAGGCAGACTGTATGACGCATGCGTACGAACAACCATGCTACATGGCAGTGAAACATGGGCTGTAACTGCTGAGGACATACGTAAGCTCGCAAGGAATGAAGCCAGTATGCTCCGTTGGATGTGTAATGTCAATGTGAATACCCGTCAGAGTGTAAGTATCTTGAGAGAAAAGCTGAACATTAGAAGCATCAGTTGTGGCGTGCAAGAGAGACGATTGCGCTGGTATGGACATGTGGTGAGAATGGAGGAGGATAGCTGCGTGAAAAAGTGCCACACCCTAACAGTTGAGGGAACCCGTGGAAGAGGTAGGCCCAGGAAGACCTGGGCTGAGGTGGTGAGGCAAGACCTTCGTACATTGGGCCTCACCGAGGCGATGACTACGGACCGAGACCTTTGGAAATGGGCTGTGCGTGAGAAGACCCGGCAAGCCAAGTAAGATCGTTGCCAGTGCCCCTGGACTGGTTCTTGTGCGGGTGGCACATGAGATGCACCATTTTGAGCGTGGCCGTTGCCAGTACCGCCTGACTGGCTCCTGTAGGATTTTCGAGCGAGATCGTTGCCAGTGCCCCTGGACTGGCTTGTGCGGGTGGCACATAAAAGACACCATTTCGAGCGTGGCCGTTTTCGTGCGGGTGACACGTAAAAGCACCCACTACACTCTCTGAGTGGTTGGCGTTAGGAAGGGCATCCAGCTGTAGAAACTCTGCCAAATCAGACTGGAGCCTGGTGTTGCCATCCGGTTTCACCAGTCCTCAGTCAAATCGTCCAACCCATGCTAGCATGGAAAGCGGACGTTAAACGATGATGATGATGAAATGCATAATGCAATCTTAATTGCAAAATATGAATGAAATTGAACTGTATGTAGGCAATATGAAATTGACTATTATATAAATAAATTGATTTTTGCTGTGTTCAAACTTTCCATTTTCTTTATATGGTATCATTAAAATTCTGTTCTCCTATATCGAATAGATGAAAACATCTATAATGACAACTGTACTTCATAAATGTTAACACTAATACTAATACAAATTAATGAATTCCAAGTATATTAATCAATATAGAGCTAAAACCAGTGTATGCTTGAATAAAATACATCCCTGTGAAAGATCAATCTCTTTCCATTCGAAATTTACATACATATATATATATATATATATATATATATATATATATATATATATATGTATATATATATGTATATATATATATATATATATATATATATATATATATATATATATATATATATATATATATATATATGTGTGTGTGTGCATGCATACATATACATATACACACACATACATATACATACATATATATTTTTTTGTACACACACACACACATACACATATATACACATACACACATGTGCACATACATATACATACATGAACACACATACACGCATACATACATAAATACATACACACACATACATATAGAAATATGCACTTACATACAGAACTTAATAACGTATATATATATGGTTTTATACAAATACATACACCCTCCCACACAGGTATACATGTATACATACATACATACATACAGATACACTCATCCACATATATATATATATATATATATATACATACACATACACATACATACATATATATATATATATATATATATATACATATATATATATATTTTTATACATATATATATACACATACACACAAATACATGTACATACACACACACATACACATGCACACATACCCATACACATACATACATATATACATACACATACACACACATACAGATACATACACAGACACACACACACATATATATATATATATATATATATATATATATATATATATATATATATATATGTGTGTGTGTCTGTATATACACATGCATACACATGTGGACATGCACACTCACATAAACTTGTATACGCAATCATATACACACATTTATATTTACACATACGTAAACATCTAAACGTTTACTTATATTTTTTTTAAAATAAAAATAAAGATAAAAAATACATCTACACAAATATGCTCCCATACTTATTCACAAGTACATTCATATTTGAATATATAAACAAACCTATGTTTTAATAAATACATTTTTACACAAAAATATCCATACATCCCAAAAATCATACGTAAATGCATATTTATATATTTTTAAAAAATAATATTGATAAGAGTCAGAACAAGGGTAAGAGTGAAATTATAAATGATAATGCATATATGTACACAGAAAAATCAGTTAAAACACTTCTATTTTATGCAAAACCCTAAATATGTATACACAGACACACACACACACACACACACACACACACACACACACACACATATATGTATATATATATATATATATATATATATATATATATATATATATATATATATATATATATATATATATATATATATGTATATATATATATATATATATATATATATATATATATATATACACACACATTATCTCTCACAGATAAACGCGTATATATAAAAAAAACACCCATACCGGTATGTTCATACGTACATAAATTTAGTATGTTATGGTTGTTACAATGGTTTATCAAGATTTAAAATATACTCTAATTAAGGTTAATAAATTACGAAAGTATAGATAAATAATTAGAATCGTAAGTAATTTTAATCTTCTAACCTTCGAGGGAAAAACTAATGTGTTTTATTAGAACTATTTTAAGTATTTACTTATTACGGGTAAATATGATAGCGTTTTATAAAAACCTTTATTTTTATTTTTATTTGAATGCAGAATATGTATGTTTTTGCCAATGTTTGCATTTGTAAGAATGTTCAATGAAATTATTAACTAGACAATTCCTTGAAAATAAAATAAAAAGAAATTCTGTTACACATAAATCACAGAATTTTCCACCCTTTTCATATGGCTTAGAAATAGAAAGAATAAGCCAGTCTAGTTTAAATTTAATGTTATTATCTTTAAGATCCCAAATTAGTTTGCTAAGGCTCGTGGTATTATGTTTGCTTCTATCTCTAAAGGATGAAAAATGGTTAGAAATTCTAGTGGATAAAGGTGTAGAGGAAGAACCTACGTAAAAGTAATTATTTTTGGGAGTACTAACTTGACATTGGTAGATAGTGTTTCTGAGTCTCACATTTTCACTTAAAAAACTAATTCTTTTGGAATTGACTCCTGAAATAATGATTTTGTTGTTATGACTATTACTATTACGTGTCGTGTTATTAATATTGTTCCCTATATTATTATTATTATTATTGTTATTTTGGTAAGGGTTAATAATGTTTGGTTCAATGATATTACTGTTTGAACTCTCTAGTGGATGCAAAAGCCTCATATTGTGTGCAGATATTATCTGCGAAATGTTCTTCATGTTAGAGAAACCGAATCTAACCTTGTGTGTATTTATGACTTGGGAGTAATGAGAGTGTTTAGGAAAGTTCTTATTTATAGCGTTTTGGAACTGGGATACCAAGTTTGTTTTTACATTTTTACTGTAAGGAAGAACTACCCAGACATATTTAATAGGTTCTGGTTTAGAATGTTTTCCGGTATTGTTTATAAATAGTCTTTGTTTATTGTTATCATTGAGACAAGGTTTTATTTGACTTTTATTTCCCTTATTTCGTGGAAGGATGTTAATCTTGTTGCTATCGTTAGGTGATTTATGGTTGTGGTTATCTTCGTATTTATTGTTATTATTTAAATTAAAAGCTTTATCATTATAATTATTGCTATTAAGAATATTATTATTAATATTGTTATTACTCATATCGGTTTCATAATTAGAATCTATATAATTAACCTTTTCTCTGTAACCTGCTTTTGATAAAGCTAAGTTGTAAAATTCAGCCTCCTTATTGAAAATGCATTCGTTCGTAGAAAGATTGGATACATGTGTATGTATGTGTATATGCGCATATATATATGTATATGTGTGTGTGTGTGTGTATCTGTATGCATGTATATGTGTGTGTTTGTGTATGTGTATTTATGTATGCATGTATGCTCTTACACATTGATTGGTATGTGTTGTCCAACTCACTATCCGGCAGCATCCAATTTTCTAACGGTTTTTTTCAAATGAATCAAGTCATAACCTTATCCATCTATTGTTTTCATAATCGGTCATAATGTCTTACGTTTAAGATGATTCCCATGCTTTCCCTGATGAGAAGGTTACAATTTTAATATCAAAGATCCCTATGGACCACACAGGTTGTAATCCTTTGAAACATATGTAGGAATAAAGTATGCAATTATAACATGCGTTTTCTCCAATCCTTAAATTCTTTTATATATATATATATATATATATATATATATATATATATATATATATATATATATATATATATATCAACACACATATATATATATATATATATATATATATATATATATATATATCAACACATATATATATATATATATATATATATATATATATAAACACACACACATATATATATATATATATATATATATATATCAGGTCATCCCATAATTTCTGTACAAATTTTGAATAAAGAAAACAAGTGATCAAGTGTTATATTTAATTGAAATTTAATCATCATTGTAAATTCCCTGATTATCTATGATTGCCTTCCATCTATTTACAAGCTTTTTAATCCCATCAATGTAAAAATCTTTTGGTTTCAAAGCGAATAAACCTGAAATGTCAGTTTCGATCTCCTCCTGGCTTGCAAAAGTTATGTCCCCCAAATCATTCTGTAAACTATGAAACAAATGGTAGTCTGAAGGAGCAAAGTCGGGAGAATAAGGTGGATGAGGAATTTTTTCTTAACCAAGCTCTTCGATTTTCTGTGATGTGATCTTTGCAGTGTGGGATTGCACATTGTCCTGAAGAAACATCACTCCTTTTTGATTCACCAAAGCAGGTCTTTTTTCCTTCAAAGCTTGGCTCAAACGCTCTAATTGCTGACAGTAGACTTGAGTATTGATTGTTGCATTAGGTGGTAGCAATTCAAAGTGAATTACTCCTTTGCAATCCCACCAGATAGAGAGAAGAACCTTTTCCCCATGAAGTTCCTTTCTCGGTTGTGGTTGAGCTTTTTCCTTTTTACCAAGCCACTGTTTACGTTTAACGTTTCTATAGAAGATCCATTTTTCGTCACCAGTCACAAGTCTATCCAAAAAGGGGTGAAATGAGAATGGAGAGAAGAGCAGATGTCAACTCAGAATTTGCTGTTGCTTTCAGACAATTCATGAGGCACTCATTTTCCAAGTTAAGGAGCTTTTCCAAGTTGTTGAAGATGACGATGCACAGTTGTATAGTTTGAACTAAGCTTTATTACCAATTCTTCAACTGATAATGCAGGATTTTCTTGAAGTAATGCCTCAAGGAGCTTATCATCAAACTCAACTGGATGTCCTGTTTGATTTTCATCTTCAAGGCTGAAACCTCTACTTCTGAATTTTAAAAACCAACTACTGCAAGTTCTTTCATTTAAGCATTTTCCCCCATAAACTGAGTGTATGTTTCAAATCGCTTCGGCTGCAGAGTTTCCTTTTTTGTACTCAATAAAGCATTATGTGCCTCAAATGTTCTTTGGATACTTCCATGTTAGAAAGGGTTTTAATCAAAGAAATTTTAATTCTATTATTCTGTAAAATATTATTTAATTAGTTTAAATGTACACAAATGCATAAAAATAATTTTTAATTCCATTAGACATTCTAAAATGCTATTAAATTTCATTCAATTTTAAAAAAAGGTAAAATTGGACAGAACTTATGGGATGACCTGATATATATATGAAGATGAAAATCAAACAGGACATCCAGTTGAGTTTGATGATAAGCTCCTTGAGGCATTACTTCAAGAAAATCCTGCATTATCAGTTGAAGAATTGGTAATAAAGCTTAGTTCAAACTATACAACTGTGCATCGTCATCTTCAACAACTTGGAAAAGCTCCTTAACTTGGAAAGTAATTATTTGGACTTAGAGTATATGTCTAGTTGTATGCCAATTAGAGCACTTTCACTGTTTAGGCTGCCTGGTGTCGTCCTCATTTATGATATAAGTGTCACTGGATTTATGTCAGATTTGCACAATATGGTAGGAACATTATATAACGATTATACATTATTTACAGAAAACATAACAATTAGATAACTTAAACTCCCTCCAAGTGAAAATGTCTATTGATACAAGTTTGGAACGTAGACCACGGAATAACCTGATGGGCCCACTATACTGTTTAAAGTGAACTTTAAAACAGCCTGTACACTGTCCTGCATATATGTGTGTTTGTCCTTGAAACCTTTGTACCCCACTAACTCATATAGACAGACAATATAGTCCTAGACTATCTATCCAAGTAGCATGAACTAACTATCTCTATGATTCCAACTTACCAATATGCATTGAGATCATTGTCAAATTTTATATGTACAATTATGTACAATTATAGACAATTATAGACTGTTTATCCAAGTAGTATGTACTATGTAATTCCAACTTATACAATATGTACTGTGATTATTGTCAGATTATGTATGTAACTATGAGAGTGAGTGTGGGTGTCTGACTGCCACTAGACACATACATGCCCTGGAGATGTACTGTCATATCTTTATATGTTCATGCATATATAAATATGTTTGTATGGGTGTGTGCAAGGAAGAGTAAATATTTAAATACACATGCTGAGGTGCGATTACATACCTGGAATATAGATGTTTGTATGTGGGCCTGTATGTATAAAAAATATCTATGCACATTGATAAATGCATTTTTGTGTAGCCATCTGGTTCGCCAGTCCTCATTCAAATCGTCCAACCCATGCTAGCGTGGAAGGCAGGCGTTAAATGATGATGATGATGATGATGAATGCCTCTGTGCATATGTAAATACTTATATATGTAGCCCTGTATGTTGAAATAGAATAAACACATATATGCATATAAATATATGTATCTGTATATGTATGTATGTAAATACTTGAAATATGAATTTGCATGTGTCAAACCACCGCTAAATATATGTCTGAGTGTGTGTCTATATATATTGGCATGTGCTCCAATCCACAACTTAATAAGTCAGCCCAGTCATCTGTAACTGACTGTAGACTGGCTTCATTTATCTGCCGCTGATATAAACATCTTAGTTGTTTATAAACTCATTCAGTGACATTTCCTTAAAGGTGTGAGTGAGTGAGTGTATGTGTGTATATGTGTTTATTTCAACATGAGTGTGTGTATATGTGTTTGTTTCAACATGAGTGTGTGTATGTGTGTATATGTGTTTGTTTCAACACGAGTGTGTGTATGTCTGTATATGTGTTTGTTTCAACACATGTATACCTAACCTTTTTCACTCGATCTTTTAATTTATACCTTTGTCAAGTTTTATTCTCTTTCATTTATTTCTTTAATTTATGTCATGTATTCACTGTGAATTATGGGCAGACCCATCTACAGATTATAACCCTGAAATCATTTCCATCCTCTGTAAGTGTAGCCAATATACTACAGGTAACTACAACATGCCAAGCAAAACTCAGTATATGTAGTGAGGTATCTTATTTAAATGAGACACCTGATGAGACACAACTTGCATTGATGGATGCAACAAAACTAGCTGTACAATATCCCACCCATAAGGGACAGAAGCAAGATGGGTTGAAATGATTGTTGTATTGAATATAGAATCTTGTTAAAATCCATTTTCTTTTTCCCTCACTCGTGTGTGTGTGTGTGTGTATGTATGTATGCATGCATGCATGTGTGTGTGTGTGTATGTCTCTCTCTCTCTCTCTCCTTTTTTTTCTTGTCTTAGCTTTAGAGCTGCAGCCATGCTGAGCACTGCCGTTAACTTTGCTACACTATCGCTAAACCTCCTTTGTTATGTGGTATTTGACAAATGAGGGAGTTTGATGTTGCTGCCCTCATCTGTGCTTCTAGCTGCCAGGAGGAGATCTAGTTTTGTTTTGACAGGAGGAGATCTAGTTTTGTTTTGACAGGAGGAAATCTAGTTTTGGTTTGAAGACACATCCACTCCATGTAGGTCTCAGGTTTTGTGGGAGGATATTGAAGAGGTATGGGCCCTTGAAACTCAAGCTGTTGCAGTATCTGTTCCTATCCTGATGGCAATGTTTGGATTTTTGTATTATACAGTGGCACCCCATTTTGCTGTTTGTGTAACTTAAATGCCCAAGTTTTCGGATTTTCCAGATGTATATCACTGCATATCTTTCCCATCTTTCTTCTACTTTACTGTTTCAGCCTTCCCCAGTAGCTGACACATTGCATTGAGATGATCTTCTTTGTTTAGCTTTGCTGGATTGCTTTGAGTATCATCATTAATTTTACACTGTGTGGTGACCATAGTTGGGAGCAGTAATCTAAAGGGCATATAAAGTTCAAATTTTCTTGCTGTGCAGTCCTTCATTTTTTTTTTTATATACCGTAAAAACCCATATAATTTACACACTTTGGTAAAAATAAAAATAAACTTTAGGGGTGCGTAAATTACATGAGTAGATCATTTCCAGAATTTTTTTAGAATTTTTTTTTGTTGAAAAAAGACATACAAAATGTAAACATTGGTACTGGAAGTTGACTAATTGACTGTCAGAATAGGTTTATACAGAAAAAAATGAGGGCTTAAATATAATGAAGTTGACTTTTATTTATGCTGGATGGTATAATGCTTACTTTTTCTGTGTAAATTTACTAAAACCATTAAATGGCTAACTACTTTTTGAAGTCTGACATTCATGCTGGTAATCATGGTCCAGGCCATATTTTACATTGCTTGGAGTTTCTACCTATTGCAATGGAGCACCACTGATATACATAGCGATATGGATATTCTTGACTGAAAAAAATGTAATGATATGGATAATCTTAATTGTATGGTTTTATTGTTGTCTATTTTTCTTATTTTGTTGTGAGATCGGCAAAATTGTTGAGGATGGTAAGGGAAAGGATGTAAATGTTTACAATTTACATCTTGACTACTACCATTCTTGACATTGCTGTGAGCTACCAACTATTAGGAGCAGTGTGCAGCTGTTCTGTTGCAATCATGTCTAAAATAAGATTTTCCTGAATATAACTTAACTAAAACAACAAACAGTTTTAAAACTTTTATGTACTATATGAATGTACAGGCAACACATAACAAATATTATTATATTGAAATGGATAATATTCTTGTTAAACAATTCATGTTTCAATCTCATTGGTGACTAAGAACACTTGTATTTATTGTTCACTTGTTAAAGTCAGTCCTATAAATTAGAAAATTAGTATTTTTAAATCTCACAATGAGAGATATTCAGCAACAGTACTTTGGAGTAAAGATTTTTGACAACATAACATGGCAGTCCTGGTTTAGGACAAATGTTGCTGTAATTTTGCCCCAGGAAACATTGTCTCCAACTAGCTGTACAACACGATCTGTGTCCTTATATTCCTTTGTTTGAAAATATAAGATCGTCTCATGCAGCCAGCTGGAAACAATGTCTCCTGGAGCTAAATTACAGCAACATTCGTCCTAAACCAGGACTACCATGTTATGTTGGTAAAAATCTTTACTCCAAAGTCAGTCCTGTTTATCAAATCCAAAGAACTCGTCCTCATCATACGACATAAAAAATGCCTCTGCATCAAAGTCATTAGTGTCATTAGTGTCAATATATACCCATTGCATCATTTTGTTCATCAGCATGATCATCACATGTAGCAGGTTTGGTTTGCCACAAAACATCATCCTGCAAAACATCAAGATGGTTGGAAATGCTGCACTTAAATGATTTCAGTTACCTTGGGGTCAAGTTCATTCCATGCCTCAAGAATCAATTGGCATATCTTGTCTAATTCAGGCTTTTTCATGTGGTCACCTTTAGTAAAAGAATGTTTAACTTAATTTGCAATACCTGTGCATTTTTGTTATGATTGTGATTTGAGAAGACATACAGCAGAATACTAAAGATTGGACATAATCTCTTGTGGGCAAGAAATGTAAAATAAAGCTTATTATAAACAGTACAAACACTTTGTAATTTACTAGCTTTTAATGTGATACCTGTTAAACAGAAATTATTTTTATTTAATGAAAATTTAATAAAATTTAATCATAAGTAAGTGAAATTATGCTAAATACAACTAAATTGAGAAACTTTTTCCCCTGGGAAAGTTGTTAAAATTAGTCATGATTATCCTTTAGAGAGTTTATATTGTAAGAATCCAAAACATTTTAATAATTTTTTTTCCTCTAAATCCCTTTTGTTACTACATTTGGTTTCAATGGAATTCTATAACAGAGAATTGTGACTGGTTTTGGAAAACAAATATAACTTTTATTTATTGATATATATGAATGTGGTATTTGGAATAAAAGAATCTTACATAAATTTATAGTGAAATTAGCAAAATGTAAATTTTTTTTTACATATAACCATATAAAATGAGTTATTAGCCAATATTCAACTGGGATATATAACAGAATTGTAGTATAGAAGAATTATGCACTTCATAAGAACTTGAATGCAAAAGCAGATGCACCATAAAGGTAAAAAAAAGCCTGAAAACTAGAATTTATTAAAATGTTTGAAGAAAACTATAAAGTGAAATAAATTCATATACATATAATACCGATGAAGAGATTCACTCATATAATGAGTTTACAAGCAAATTAAAATTACAAATAAATACAACAAAACTTGTATATGAGGTGAATTTGAAGTAAGTATTTTAGAAAATTAAATTGTGGATACTAATTAAGCAATATTTATTTCATGGGCAGTTGTAGTCCATCCCACTTTGAAGAATGCACATTGGAAAGCTGTTTCAATTGAATGTCTAGTTCGTTTGTGGCGTCAGTATTTTCCAATTTCTAGCAACAACTTTCTTTTTTATGAAGATCTACAGATTTCAGAGGGAAAGAGCATCTGGTAGACTTTTGTCTCTCTTCCAACACTTGCACTTTTGGGTGAAGTATCTGACTTCAATCTATTTTGCTGCATTGGCTCAGAACTTCAGATGGTAGCATGAATTATAGTAAATATAAGGCATTCACAATACTCTTACCACCAATTGTGTAATAGCTCATCATCTGATTTGTCTAACCTACACCAGCAATATAGCTGTTATAACTGATGTTTACAAATCTAAATGTAGTTGAGCACAAGTGGACTGAAAATTAATTTGCCTCTTGTCACTACATGCAGTCATTTTCTTTCTATCATTAGATTATTTCATCTCTTCTCTTGTATTTTACTTTTTGTGTATCTAATAGCTCTACTTTTTGTATATCTAATGGCTCTCTTCATACAAGTTCTAGTGTTGCTGAAGACAATTTTGCTTTTCATCCTTTCATGATTTCTTCTCTCTCTGAATTGGTTATGCATAAGAAAGATCATTGGAGATGTCTCAGAGCATCCTTTCACCAGAAAAAGAGAGAGGATGAACAAAGTATGAGCAACCTCTCATAGAAAAACTGATATGCTACTAAAACAGTTCAAGGACAACCTAATGTACATCATAGCATAAAGCAAGATGATTCAGATGTCCGTTTAGTATTTAAATAATCATTAAAACTTTTATTTATAACTGTGCTACATATATATGTGGCCACAACTTCTATGTCCACCATATATTCGACTTAATTGAAGTATTGCCAGAAGTCAGAGAAGAAACCATTTTTAATCAAGAACAACTGCAACAAACCATTAATAAACTTCTGCCAACTTTGAATACTGAGCGAAGATCAGTTTTTGATACAGTTGTCCAGTCCATAAATGGTAAAGAAGAAAGAATTCTGTGCTTGAATGCAAGTGGTGGCACAGGGGAAACATGCTCTTAACATTATACTTAATTACCTTACACTTAATTACCTTACACTTAAAAAAAGTTGCAATTGCTACTGCCATGTCAGGTATTGCAGCCACTTTGTTTCACAAAGGGAGAACTCTTCATTCTAAGTTCAAAATTCCTCTCAGCATCACTGCAGAATCAACATACAGTTTTACAAAGATACAACAGGAAAGCTTATGCAGCAAGCGAATCTATTAGTTATTGATAAGATCAGTATGGGGCATAAGCATATCTTTGATTGCTTTGATTGGAGCTTGTGTGATGTGCGAGAGTTTAACAAACCTTTTGGTGGACTTACTGTATTACTGTCTGGTGACTGGAAACAAATTCTTCCAGTTGTACATCATGGTGTCAGATCACAAATTGTTGATGCAACATTAAAGAGATATTTTCTTTGGGATCATGTGGAAGTAGTGGAGTTGACAATCAGCCTAAGACTTCTTATAGAAGGTCATTCTGATAAAAGAGAGTTTGCTAATTGCCTTCTTGATGTAGGAAATGGTAACATTTCTGTTGAACAAAGCCTAAGTGAATTCAAAATCAAACTGCCCAGTGACCTTTGCCTTGAAAGTGGTACTCTTTCAGATCTCTGTGATTTTGTATATGCTGATCTCAAAAATAACTTCACAAACCCTGTGTAGCTTGCAAGTAGAACCATTGTTACTCCAACAAATGAAGCAGCAAAATTTGTGAATGACTTTTTGTTGATCAGGATCCCTGGTGAACTAAAACTATACAGAAGCTCAGATACAGTTGATAATGAAACTCTGTACTTAATCGAGTTCATCAACAAACTTACACCACCAGGGTTTCCACCACACATTCTCAAACTGAAGAAAAAATGCTGCATAATGCTTCTGAGAAATTTAGATGCTACTAATGGACATTGCAATGGCATACACTACATCACTGTCAGTTTACATGATCATGTTACTGAGGCTGAGGTTTCTCTGTTAATATACATTTATAAAAAGGCACTTTTGAAGCGTCTGTTATTATTTACAATCACAAATTTAAATATTTGTTGCCAAGTCAGTTTTAACATTTGAAAACAATATTAATATGTTCTGGCAAAATTTTCCATTTTCATTTGCAACACAGTCTCTCACTTTCTCTTCCACCTTTAGTTGTTTTCATTAATAATAATCTACTTACTCTTTACTCTTTTACTTGTTTCAGTCATTTGACTGTGGCCATGCTGGAGCACTGCCTTTAGTCAAGCAAATCAACCCCAGGACTTATTCTTTGTAAGCCTAGTACTTATTCTATTGGTCTTTTTGCCAAACCGCTAAGTTATGGAGACGTAAACACACCACCGTTGGTTGTCAAGCAATGTTGGGGAGGGGGACACAGACACACAAACACACACACACACACACACACACACACACACACACACACACACACACATACATATATACGACGGGCTTCTTTCAGTTTCCGTCTACCAAATCCACTTGCAAGGCTTTGGTCGGCTCGAGGCTATATTAGAAGACACTTGCCCAGGGTGCCATGCAGTGGGAGTGAACCCGGAACCATGTGGTTGGTAAGCGAGCTACTTACTACACAGCCACTTCTATGCTTATTGCAATTTTTTCATTTCAAGTTTTATTTTGTTATTTCAGATGAGGAAATCAGGTATTTTGTTGACTTAAATTCGCTGTGTAAATGCCCTCAGTTTATTGTTTATACATACTGAAAATAAAGTATATTGGACAACTTATTAAAACTTACTGAAGCTTTGAACTCGTGACTTTTTTCCATTCCGTCATTATCTAAGAATTAGCAAGTGAATTTGTTGCTATGGCTATTTAATACACTATAGGTATTAAAATATCTCTATGTGATCGCTGCTATTTTTTTGCACACTAAACGTAGTTGGACTGCCTTGATGTTTGTTTAAAAAAGAGAGATTATGGCTGTGATGAAATAATAAAAAGAATATTTACTAAGCAAGTGTAAATATTAGAATTGGGAATCAAATGTGAAAATATTATCAACTGGCTAGCATTTTTTATAGTTAGGTTGCCATGTAGTATAGTGAGGTTGACAGCAGTATGGTAGATAAGGCAATTAAAGCCCCTGGCCCATCTGAAATTACTGCTGAGATGCTCAAAATATTCGGTATAATAGGAGGCAGGTTAGTTACCCCCATAGTTAATCAGGCCATTCAGGAAGGTATAATAACCAGTGACTGGTGTAGCAGCATTGTTGTTAGCTGCTACAAGGGTAAAAGAGATTCTTTAGATAGAAGGAATTATAGAGACATCAAACTCCTGGACTGGTGATGAACATTACGGAAAGAGTTATAGCCCAATTAATTAGGAGCAAAATTAGGCTAGATGAAATGTAGTTTGGCTTTGTCCTGGGGAGAAACACTATTGATGCTATTTTCATAGACAACCACAGAAGTACTTAGCTAAGAATAAACCATTATATTTGGCATTCATTGATCTTGAGAAAGCCTTTGATAGAGTACCCTGCTGTGTGATTTGGTGGGCTTTGAGGAGGTTAGGGGTAGAGAAGTGGCTTGTGAAAGCAATACAGGCCTTGTACAAAGACATTGTCAGTAAGGTTGGAATTAACAAGTACACTGAAGAATTTGGTGTACAGGTAGATGTTCATCGAGACTCAGTCCTCAATCACTTCCTTTTCATCATTGTCCTGCAGGCCATAACAGAAGAATTCAAGACCAGCAGCCCCTGGCTACTACTATATACTGATGATCTTGCCCTCATAGTAGATTCCATATCAAAGTTAGAAGAGAAATTCTAAGTGTGGAAGCAAAACCTGGAATCCAAAGGCCTTAAGTTTAATTTAGCAAAGACTAAGATCTTAGCAAGTGAGAAAATAGACAGGACCCTATTCCCTTGAGGTAGGTGGCCACATTTGATTTGTAGGAAAGGTGTTGGCAGGAACACCATATGGTGTACACAGTGTAAGCTATGGACACACAAGAGGTGCAGTGGATTAATAGGAAGATTATCAGAGAAAGTAGTGTTCATATGTGGAAGATGCATAGGGTCCATAAAAACTATAGAGATTCAGGAAATTGATTCTCTCAAATGCCCTGACAGTTCATTAGAGGTAGCAGATAATTTTTGCTACCTTGGAGACCAAATTAGTTGTTGGAGAGGATGCACAGAGAGTGTGATAGCTAGAATAAGAATAGGATGGAGGAAATTCAGAGAGCTTTTACCTCCATTGACTACAAAAGTTTTCTCTCTCTGAGTGAAAGGAAGATTGTATGATACAATATATATATAGGCATACATTGAATACGGACAGTAATTCTACATGGTAGTGAAATGTGGGTCCTGATTAAAGAGGACGTGTGAAGGTTAGAGAAGAATGATGCTAGTAGGCTCCACTGGATGTGTAATGTTAGTGTACATGTTCAACAGAGTACTGGTGTATTGAGAGAGAAGTTAGGTGTAAGAGGTATTAAATGCAGTGTGCAAAAGAGAAGACTGCTGGTTTGGTCATGTGATGTGGATGGATGCTGACAACTCCATAAAAAAGTGCCAATCTCTCAAAGGAGATGGAACATGTGGAAGACAGAGACCCAGGAAGACATGGGATGAAGTACTGAAAGATGACCTCAGGACCCTGAACCTTTCAGATGAGATGATAAAGGACCGAGATAACTGGCGCCTTGCTGTACTCAAGAAGACCCATACACCACAGCAGAAGTGTTAAGGCCACTTCCCATGTTGAAGAGGATTGGCTTGCAAGAGTGGTGTGCCAGTGCAACCTAAAGAGCACTCATGCTAGTGCCACATAAAAGCACTTATGTAGTACCACATAAAAGCACCCAGCACACACTGTAAAGTGGTTGGCACTAGGAAGAAACCATGCCAAATCAGACTGGAGCTTGGTGCAGCTCTCTGCCTTGCCAGCTTTGGTCAAATTGCCCAACCCATGGGAAACTGTCCACCCCATGGAAAACAGACATTTAAAGTTGAAATGATGATGATGATCCACTGAGGTCATTGGCCACACTAATAAGGTCACTGTCATTTGCTGTTAAGTTAGTCTGCAGATGGTTCTCATAGAAGTGGTCCTTCTATTCATCTGTTAACCTTACCTGTAGGCTATATATAGAGAGAAATGTTGCTGTTGAGTTGTCTATGTTTAGTTTAAATTATCCTATCACACACTTTGACTGTTTCAATTACTGAATCTATTTCTAAGCTAAGAATAGTGCAAAGCTGCTTTTGAATGTATACATCAGCTATTATTGTTTGATTATCATCTAGCAGCTCCTGATGAATTATTCCATGCATATCTCCCCACACACTCAGAAGAATCTTTCTTCGATGCAGGCTACTTCTGGGCTGCTAAGCTGGCTCTCCACCACAACTGAGCCACTGACATTTTTCCTTAACATTATGGTAAGGTATCTGTTTTTCATCCCTAGTATTAACTCTATTCAAAAGTTGCAGCTCATGAGATCGCAATCATGCATGGCACTCAGCATGTTATATGTGATTGTCTGTAGAGAGATCATGTGGGACCCATTTTCTAATCTTTAACACTTTACCAAGCCTTTTCAATTTGCGAAAAATGGTGGTATGGCCCACATTGAAGCCTGTACTTAGTTACCAAACTGTAGCAGTTGGGTTTGCTTCTACAGGATCTGACCCTCTTGAGTGCCCTTCTCTTGATTCATCCTGTAGGCTGTAGTCTCCATTTCTGAATCATAAAAACCATCTTCTGCTTGTTTTTTGAGTCACTATGCTGTCACCATAAGAGTTTTGGAGTACTTTTACTGTTACATTTGCACTATTCCATTTTTGAAATTCATAAAGAATAACATGACGAATTTGTTCTTCGCTTGGATCAAACATGGACCCAATGCAACAGCTTCAGTTATGATAAAATCTGGAAGAAAATGAAAGAAAATGATATACTAATGAGTTTGTTTTGTTTCAAATAGAACTGAGAAGTTAAACGCCTTTAAAATCTAACTTGATATTTACTTAAAAAGAAAAAAAAAATGGACAAAGCTTTTCGTAAATACAGTCTGTTTTTGTAAAGAAGGATATGTAGGATCAATATGTGATCCACATCTTTATTTCTCCAACTACACTAAAATAAAAGGGCAACCTGAATGCCATAATGTAAGTAGATATTTTGCATTATGAACAAAAAATGTTGTCATTTTGATGTTTTATGTATTACTTCAACCTGATAGAACTGGCAACATTATTGATAACAGAATAGATTATAGCATCACCTTTCAGCCAATCCACACTTGATTGAACATTGGATATTTTTGGTGACTGATCATGACTCACTATAAATATGACTTGCTTAATTATTGACCAAAATATTGTCTGCATGATTAGAAACTAACATAGCTACTGGGCTACGTACTTTTATTAACAATAATGTCTTTTTAGACATTATTGTTAATATATATTTTTATATATTCTAGATTTCTCAATAACTGAATAGGTACCAAAGGTCATTTTGCAAAGTCAGTTCATATTTAATCCTTGCATTCAGATTACTCTGTCAAATGTAATATTTATTCATCCGAATCATTTTCAGCTACTCATTTATCATCTTGTAGCTTCGAGATTTTAATGATGTGATTGTTTATTTTTTGAATGACATTGTAGGACAAGTGTGGAAGGCTGAAACTGGTCATTTTGAACATAAAACAGGGAGAATATTTTGGCAGGATATGGCTGGTTTAAATACTAAAGGGTTAATATAAAAGAAATTTTTGTTAGGATGATGATAATCATAAACTGTAGTACTAACTCTAATCCTTATATTCCAGATCCCATTCGCCAAGGATTTAATGCACATTATGTAGTTAATTGGTGTCCCTCTCACTGCAAAGGAAATCGTGAATGTAAAAACAATCAGTGTATTTGTAAAGAAGGTTATGTAGGACCAACATGTGATCAGCATCTTTGTTTCTCCAATTGCACTGAAATAAAAGGGGAACCTGAATGTTGTAATGTAAGTATTTATTTTGCATTATGAACAAAAATCTTGTCATTTTGATGTTTTATGTGTTACTTCAACATTTCAGTCAAAAATGCAATTAATAATTTTGTATCTAAATTCAGTAATTATTCAATGTATGCCTATATATCATCATCATCATCATCATCGTTTAACGTCCGCTTTCCATGCTAGCATGGGTTGGACGATTTGACTGAGGACTGGTGAAACCGGATGGCAACACCAGGCTCCAGTCTGATTTGGCAGAGTTTCTACAGCTGGATGCCCTTCCTAACGCCAACCACTCAGAGAGTGTAGTGGGTGCTTTTACGTGTCACCCGCACGAAAACGGCCACGCTCGAAATGGTGTCTTTTATGTGCCACCCGCACAAGCCAGTCCAGGGGCACTGGCAACGATCTCGCTCGAAAATCCTACAGGAGCCAGTCAGGCGGTACTGGCAACGGCCACGCTCAAAATGGTGCATCTCATGTGCCACCCGCACAAGAACCAGTCCAGGGGCACTGGCAACGATCTTACTTGGCTTGCCGGGTCTTCTCACGCACAGCCCATTTCCAAAGGTCTCGGTCCGTAGTCATCGCCTCGGTGAGGCCCAATGTACGAAGGTCTTGCCTCACCACCTCAGCCCAGGTCTTCCTGGGCCTACCTCTTCCACGGGTTCCCTCAACTGTTAGGGTGTGGCACTTTTTCACGCAGCTATCCTCCTCCATTCTCACCACATGTCCATACCAGCGCAATCGTCTCTCTTGCACGCCACAACTGATGCTTCTAATGTTCAGCTTTTCTCTCAAGATACTTACACTCTGACGGGTATTCACATTGACATTACACATCCAACGGAGCATACTGGCTTCATTCCTTGCGAGCTTACGTATGTCCTCAGCAGTTACAGCCCATGTTTCACTGCCATGTAGCATGGTTGTTCGTACGCATGCGTCATACAGTCTGCCTTTTACTCTGAGTGAGAGTCCCTTTGTCGCCAGCAGGGGTAAGAGCTCTCTAAACTTTGCCCAGGCTATTCTTATTCTAGCAGCTACACTTTCAGCGCACCCACCCCCACTACTAACTTGGTCGCCCAGATAGCGGAAGCTATCGACTACCTCTAGTTTTTCTCCCTGGAATGAGATAGAAGTTGTTTCCTGTTTGTTTGCAGTCTTTATTGCACCTGAACATCTGCCACAAACAAAAACTAACTTGCTAGTTAACCTGCCTTTGATGTTGCTGCACCTCTTATGTGTCCATAGCTTGCACCGGGTACATCTTATAGAGTTACTACCTACTCCTTTTCTACATACTGAGCAGGGCCATCTACCTGAAGGGGTTTGTGTTTTATCTACCTTCCTACTTATTAGGATTTTGGTTTTAGCTAGGTTGACTCTAAGGCCCTTCAATTCCAGACCTTGCTTCCACACCTGAAACTTCTCCTCTAGTTCTGATAGTGACTCCGCAATTAGGGCAAGGTCATCAGCATAGAGGAGCTCCCAGGGGCAACCTGTCTTGAACTCCTCTGTGATTGCCTGGAGGACTATGGTAAATAATAGGGGGCTGAGGACGGAACCTTGGTGGACCCCTACCTCTACCCGGAATTCATTGCTGTACTCATTTCCAACCCTCACCTTACTGGCCGCATCTCTGTACATGGCTCGCACAGCTCTCACTAGCCATTCTTATATATATAAATTGACCAATGCATGGGTGGTACCACCCACAAGGAGAGACATAACATACTAAATTTTACCTGTAGTAGTAATTATATATGATAAAAGTAGTAATGTTTTTTAAATTAAATTAGAGATAAGTTTGAACAAAAACAATTAACTTTAGATGTTATATTTCTGTCTTGAATAGTATTTTTAGGCATACAGTCTTGCTTGTTTTGTTTATATATTGTGATCTACATTATATTTTATATAGTTAAATAATTATACAGAATTGTTAAAAATTTAGAATGAGTAGAAAAAGAAAGTGCTGTCACTACTTGAGTGAATATTTGAAATGTAGATTTATTCAGTCTATTCTTCTTCTTAGTAGTCCATCAATTTCCAATGAAGATGTAGCCTGTAGTTTCAGCAATCATTGGTGGGAACACATGTGGCTTGCAGGGTGGACACTGGTAGTTTGCAATCAGGACTGAGGATTATGTGGCCCAGTGACACCTTTCTCTTTCTTGCAGCTGCAAGGCTTTGCCATCTATCCTCCTCAAAGGCAGCTACAGCAGTGTTGGTGATTGACTTCCAGGTAGCCCTGTTTGTGACTGCAATCTCAAGGTTGTGAGGCTGGATGCCACACCACTTTAGGTTATCCTTTAGGGTGTCCTTATACCTCAACTTGAGTCTTCCTTGTTGCCTTATGCCTTCCTTTAACTCACTGTACATCAACTGTTTGGGGATGTGGTGATTGTTCATTCTGATGATATGACTGGTCCAATGTAACTGAGCTTTGAGCAGAAGTGCCTTGACGCTTGTGGACTCTGCCCTGTCTTGGACTTCTTGATTGGAGACTCTGTCCTGCCAGCAGATGCCCATGATTGTGTGCAATGATCTTGTATGGAACTGTTCCAACTGCTTGATGTGCCGACAGTATGGAGTCCACGTTTCACAACCATACAGCAGCATAGAAAGAATGATAGCTTTGTATATCTTGAGTTTCTCTTTGTATATCATGGATGGCTGCACACCCTTCTGTTGTAGTATTTTAATTCTGAGTCTACTGAGTTCTTGGCTGGCTTTCTGGATCCTGGATGTGATTTCTTTATCCAATGAACTGTTTGCAGAGATAGTGCTACCTAGATACCTGAAGCTTTCAACACAGTTCAGCTGAACCCCATCAGTGGTGATAACTGGCTTAGGTTTTGTTGTATTTGGGACTGCCTAGAGCAAGACCTCCGTCTTCCTAAGGCTAATGGTCAGGCTGAAGAGTCTGGATGCCTTGGTGAAGCGATTGACAATAATCTGGTGGTGGTTTTCCTTGTGTGACATGAGGGCACAGTTGTCTGTGAAGGGGGCTTCGAGGATGAGCTTTTCCCTGGTTTTCGTTTTGGCAGACAGGTGGTGGGTGTCAAATATGGAGACATTGATTCAGTACTTGATGTACATGCCCAGGTCAAGGTTCTTCACAGTGTGGAGGAGGACCTGCATGAAAAACAAGTTGAAGAGCACTGGGGTTAGGACACAAGGCTCTTTGACTCCATTAGAGATGTTAAAGGAGTTTGTGTAGTCTCTGTTAGAAAAGACTTGTCCCTTCATGTTGTTGTGAAAGAGCTTGACCAGGGTTGTGAACTTTTGTGGGCAAACCAGCTTGCTGAGGATTATCCATAAGGCTTCCCAGTTGATCATGTCAAATGCCTTGGTCAAGTTAATGAATATAGTGTACAGGTTCATCTGCTGCTCACTGCACTTCTGGAAGTCCCACTAGTATTAAGTAGACTGAAGTCTTGCTGTGTTGAAGGCTTGTTTGTTGAGCTTGGGGTGCTTGGAGTGGTAGGGGACTATGCGAATGTTGAGCTTGACTTGAACAAGGCAGTAGTCTGCCCAGCAGTTTACACTGCACATTACCCTGGTGGTGAGGACATCACTGCTGTCTCGCTGATGGGTGATAATGTAGTCTATGAGATGGCATTGTTTGGATCGGGGATGCATCCACATGTTCTTGTATTTATCAGCCTGCATAAAGACTGTATTTGTGATGAGCAGTTCATATTCTGCACATTTGCTTAGCAGGAGAAGTCTGTTGCTGTTCATCTTGCCTACACTGTGCTTCCCGTATAAATAAAATTACCCATTTGCAAAGAAAAAAAAGAAAAAACATTAAAGTATTGTCTGTTTAAAGAAAGCTAAAATATAAATACTTACTGTACAAACAACTTACATTTTTGAAATCACATTCATTAAAAAATATTTCTAAATGATTAAAATATTGTGTTTAACAAAAGCAAAAATAGAAAACAATCTTATTTTTTCATTGTCAACTCACTGTCTAATAGAAAGATAAGAGTGTCTTTACTTTCAGGATGAAGATTATTTTTGGAACATTTTGCCATTATGCACTGTTTTGGGCATTTATACCCCAAAAGTCTTTAATATCTCAAAAACCACTTTACCGATTTACGCAAAACTTGTTTCATTCTGTTCGTATTAACATTTCAGGGTAAACTTAATTCATAGTATTTTCCCATTATACACTGCTTTGGCTGAGTAACATTGCAAGCAAGCGAGATTCAAACTGACTTTTAATGTATTATAGATTTAAAGGAAGCAGTTCCACATATAATTGCAGTTCACTGTGTTATTCATAGAGAACACTTAGCTGCAAAACCTCTTAGTGGTAGAGTACATAATGTGTTGAATGATGTAATTAAAACAGTAAATATTATTTAGAAACCCATTCACTGAATGACCATATCTTTTAGAAGCTTTGCTATGGAAAAAAACAAAAATTTAGGTGCCTGTTGCTTCATACTTACATGTGATACTGTTTTAGAATTTCTTAATTCATATGATGAGGACATGTATAATGAACTAAGTAATGAAAGAAATGACATTGCATATCTTTCTGATATTTTCACTAAATTAAATGAGATTAACATTGAGTACCTTACTGGCAGTTGTGCCGGTGGCACGTGAAAAAACATTTGAGCGAGGTCGTTGACAGTGCCGCTGGACTGGCTCCTGTGCATGTGACACATAAAAAACACCACTTGAGCGTGGCCATTGCCAGTACCGCCTGACTGGCCCTCATATCAGAGAACATGAGGCATGAACCACCACCTTCATGTTACCTTCTTAATATCTATGTAGCATTACTGCTCGTATAGTGTACTCAGAAACATCTGCAGTTACAACAGTCTTTGCTGCAAGATCAAAGTGTGCTAACAACAGATCTGATGTTAATATTTAAAAAATATTTTGAAATGCCTTTTGGCAATTTTCCTACCAATTCCATTTCACATCTTTTTACAGCAGATTATTCAGTGGAACCCTCACCTTTTGCATATTTGGAATATAATTCTGGTAATAATTTGCCAATCCTAAAGATACTTGTATGGTTGCTATGTTTGTTGGAGAGGGCATATTTTTAATTGTGTCTGCCCTCGATGGATCTCGTCGATGTCCATTTCTGTCAATGATTTGTCCTTATCTTATTTTCTGTAAGAAAAATTCACACTTTTCTTCACTCGAAGTAAGGCCGTAATCTCTAATTTTTTTGAGCACATATTTTACATGCTCTACATGTTGATCCCTGGATTCGCTTTTAATGAATATATCATCCAGATATGGAATTGTTAATTCACAATCCGCTAACATTGCATCCATAATCTGTTGAAAAATCACTTTTAAGCTACATGGTTGTTGTATTTATACAGTCATTTATGTGTGTTAATTGTTAAGTATTTAGAATATTCACAGTCTGCTCTAATTTGTAGGTATGCATCAGAGAAATCCAATTTAGAAAATATCTTGCCACCGTTTAATTTTGCAAAAATATCCTCCAGAGTATGTAGTTGATTGTGGCATGTTTTAAGACATTCGTTTAAGCACACACATTTTATTATTCTTTTTTTTTTTAGTGTACACAGTTGGTGATGCCCATTGACTATATTCCACTTTTTGGATAACTCCACTTTTTTCTAGTCTCCCTAACTCTAAGTTTATCTCTTCTAATGCTGCAAGCAGTACAGTTCATTTTAGTTTAAATGTCAGTATGGCATATTCTTTTACTTCAAACTTCACCTTCATTTCAGTGCACAGATCTAATTCATCAGACAGAACCTCAGGAAAAATCTCTTAATTTTTTTCAATTTGTCTGATGACTTATTTGTACTGGAGTAAAAGCCATTCACATTTTTACAGAAGAGATTCATGGAGATGTCCCATAAATTAAATAATTTCATTCAGTCAATTCTGAACAAATTTGTAGTTATTATTTAATACAAAAACTTTAGCTTTTAAGGTTTTCTCATGCCCTTAAAATATTTTTTTTTTCCTGAATCACCATGGGCAATTTTCAAAGTTTCATTTAATGTAGGTCTGCTGATTTTTTCCCATGTATCTGTGTTAATTATTGAGATATCACTGCCCGTATCCAATTGTAACTTTCTTTGTGTTATTAATTTTTATATACACAAATTTCCTTGGAGGATTGTTCATATTTTTTGTCACTGATAACCCATTTACGTAATTTTTTTCTTTTGAACTGTTTTTTAGGTTCTGTCCTACAATGTGACTTTTTATGGCCTATTTTACCACACTTGAAGCATTTTATATTTTTAAACAGACAGTTATTTTTAAAATGTAGACCACCGCACCCATAACATGGATTTGGTCTTGACATTTTTTGCTCTTGTTTCTTATTCGTTACTGGTTGACACACTTGAATCTGAGAGCAATCTTTCTCTTCAAATTTATTTGCATCATATTGTAAATTTATAACCCTCTGACATTCTGCTGCTGCTGCTGCCTGCAGAGTTAAATTTTGGTCCAGTGCTAATTTTGCTAATATCTGGGAATGTATATCTGCTTCTTTGCTTGCCCTTGAACAAAAATTAAAGACTTGAACATGTCCGGGGTCAACTCATTCAATTTGATTTTCTCACACTCACTGTTAACCATTCCGGCATAGGTGACAAAATCTTCATCATCTTTTTTGATCAAATTTAAACATTGCAAGTATTGAACAGGAAACTTCTTTCACTGAAAATTTTCGATAAAATATTGTTTTATCAAAACAAATCTCACAATCTATTTGACAGAATATAATTACTATATTTTTCATGTTTAGCAGAGGATAACTTTCTTATGAGTAGTCATACTTTTTTCTTGTCAGACCAACTTTTACACACTTCTTTGAAGATTTTTTTGTGTCTTTGAAAATATGCACAGAAGGTAATTCCTTCTTCTGGGTTGTATTTGAATTCTCCAATTGAGTTTGCTACGCTGTTTTGTGAGTATGAACCTGAAATATTTTCAGACTTCTTCAACATTAATTCCAACAACTGTTGGTTTTGTTGTTGTTGCTGTTGTAGTTACTGCTGCAGTTGTTGCTGTTGCTGCTGTTGCTGTTGTAACTGCACCATGGAAGCCGATAAATTTTCCATGTTAAAACGATTTTTTATTTGGTTTTGTACCAAAAACAAAGAAATTTTAAACATCTAATGTAAGCTTTGAACAACTTGTTGCCGCTTTTATATCCTTGTATGTTGGATATATAATATAATGAAGCAGCGGGGAAAGAAATTATTTACACAACGCACTACTATTAATATTATACAAAACTCAATGCTCTATATCATTGGTTCACAATGAACTGCTTACCAACCCGAACTGCTGATGTTTTGACAGTTGTCTATTTAATAAAAATGTCTCAGTCCACTTTTAGTCACATGTGGGTGGCTGGAATCCTTCTACAACAGATGGATTCCCAGCAAACCTATTAAAGAAATGCAATGGGGCTCTAGCAAGACCACTACAGATTATCTTCCAAAGCTTCTACACAACTGGGAGAACCCCCAAAAAGTTAAAGGAAGGCATAATATTTCCTATCCATAAGGGAGGTAGCAGAGCAGATACTAAAGATTATAGACCTGCCTCGCTAACCTCCCATGTCAGCAAAATCATGGAGCACATTGTCAGGAAGAAATTAATTGCATTCCTTGAAGATAATGATTTGCTCCCAGACACCCAGCTTCTACTTAGGAAGAATCTGCCTTACACAGCTTTTGCAACATTATGATGGGTGTTGAAACGATTAATGGATTGCTCAAACATGGATGTGATATATCTGGATTTTGCAAAGGCCTTTGATAAGGTTGATCATGGGATGATATGTTGCAAGCTATGGAGATTTGGCATAGTTGGAAAACTGGGGAAGTAGTTACATGACTTCTTAAAAGACAGAAGCCAGACTGTGACAGTCAATGGAGCGAGGGAGACAGTAATAGAGAGTGGAATATCTCAGGGAACTGTACTGAGGCTGCTGCTATTCATGGTGGCTCTTCCAGACATGCCATCAGTTACACAGACAGCCACACTTACTAGCTATGCTGATGATAGAAATGAGTGCAAGCTGTCAAGGAACCTTCTGATGCTAATCTTCTACAAAAAGACCTAGATGCTATATATAAATGGGCTGAAGAAAACAACATTCAATTTAATGCAGGTAAATTCCAAGCCCTCTGCTACAAGTTTAATTGGTGTTCAGAAGCTGCAACAATAATACATTGGACCAAAAGGGGTGGCAATCTCAGAGTCATGTATAGTGCATGATCTAGGGATTGATATGAGCAGTGATACCCTATTTCATGCACATATCACCAAGATGGTGGCAGTATGCAGGTGAATGGCCAGGTGGATTTTGAGAACCTTCAGAACAAGGGACCAGGAAATTGCTGGTTCTGTGGAGGACATTTGTTCTCAGATGTCTGGATTACTGCTCTGAACTATGGTTACCCTATGGTGTCAAATTAATAGCAGACCTCAAGGCAGTTTAGTGGTGCTACACCAGGAAGATTGCATCAATGGAATGGCTAAGCTACTGAGGGAGACTGAAAGAGCTACAACTCTACTCCCTGAAGCGAAGTAAAAATGATGATGGTGTGTTTGCGGGAAGTGAGTTTCTTTAAGAATGTCTGTGAGTGGTATTAGCTGTGAAATTAGGACAAATCTATTGTTATTAAAGAATAGTTTGGTGTATGGTGTTTTTGTTGTGATGAATAAATACCTATTATTTATGCTTGTGCTAAGTGTGTGTAGTTAGTGTAGCTGTAGTGGCATTTTGTTTTGGCTGGGATGGAAATTTCATTTTATTCTACAGAATATTTGCACGTTTGTGTTTGTGAGTAGTGGTATATTGACATTTGGCATTTTTGGGGGGTTTATGTAAATGTGCATATGTATACTATTTGCATATATGTGGGCATATAATGTGTATTGGGTTGATTTCTTTTTTTTTTTTAAAGTTATACTGAGGTAGAAGGTGTATAGTTTACATGTGATGTATGTGTGAGATTTGTTTATATTTATGCGGTGGGTGAGCTTTCGGTATTTGTTTTTATTCTATCTGGCATTTGGATTATATGATGGTCCATGATTTATAATTTCCCATTTTATTTTTCTATTGATGTTATTTCTTTAATTTCCAGAGATAATGGGATAAGGATGTTATTATCTCTTTTGAATATTTTCCTGGGATGTATGTGTATGTCGTGTGTATCTAATCTATAACTGGTCTACTGTCGATGCTTATGTAGTTTCCTTCTGTTTTTCTTTTTGTAAAAGTATTGCTTTATACACTGTTTGTAAACAGTTTTCATGTAACGGGAATGTCTTAGTTCTTGTGCACCTGTTTTTGGTTGTGTGTTATGAGGTATTTTTAGCAATTATATGATGCATTTTATTTTTTTAATGTTTTTTCTTTTGTGCAGCCAGCTGTAGGTCACTTGTATTGCTTGTGTTGAATAATTTAAGGTATTTGTGTTCAATTGAGAAGTGTTTACTGAAAAGTGCGTTCTTCATTTGTTGCTGCAATTAGACTGAAGGATGGAATAAACTAGGCAGTGTTTCTTTTCTAAGATTTCTAGGTTTTTTTCTAGTCTGTTTGTAGTGTTTTTGTTATGTAATGCAGCTCTTCTTCAAATCCACTTGATTTTAGAGTTAGGTTATAAGTTGGTGCTGCTTGGTCGAAGATTTCCTAATACAAAGTTTTTGAAATTGCTAAAGCTGCTAATGAGATTCTTTTGTTATACAAAATTCATCTGTCTGTCATAATGGATGTATATTTGAAATATATATATATATATATATATATATATATATAGATATAGATATGAGGTGCAGGAGTGGCTGTGTGATAAGTAGCTTGCTTACCAACCACATGGTTCTGGGTTCAGTCCCACTGCATGGCATCTTGGGCAGGTGTCTTCTACTATAGCCTTGGGCCGACTAAAGCCTTGGGCCGACTAAAGCCTTGGGCCGACTAAAGCCTTGGGCCGACTAAAGCCTTGGGCCGACTAAAGCCTTGGGCCGACTAAAGCCTTGGGCCGACTAAAGCCTTGGGCCGACTAAAGCCTTGGGCCGACTAAAGCCTTGGGCCGACTAAAGCCTTGGGCCGACTAAAGCCTTGGGCCGACTAAAGCCTTGGGCCGACTAAAGCCTTGTGAGTGGATTTGGTAGGCGGAAACTGAAAGAAGCCCGTCGTATATTTGTATATATGTGTGTTTGTGTGTCTGTGTTTGTCCCCCTAGCATTGCTTGACAACCGATGCTGGTGTGTTTATGTCCCCGTCACTTAGCGGTTCGGCAAAAGAGACCGATAGAATAAGTACTGGGCTTACAAAGAATAAGTCCTGGGGTTGATTTGCTCAACTAAAGGCGGTGCCCCAGCAGTCAAATGACTGAAACAGGTAAAAGATTAAAGAGAGAGAGAGAGTAAATATATTTCGTTTTTGTATTTGGTTCTTTATGTGAATTCGTGTATTGAGGCATATTTTATTGTGTCTGGGGAGAGTCATTCTCTTTTAGTGTCTTATTACTTAACACACTCACCAGTTTGATTTCCACTCATATACTTAATTTTTTCTAAAATTTTCATTGCATCTTGCAGCCTTTTCAATAGTCATCGAGTCAATAGTCAACAACTATTGAAAAGGTTGCAAGATGCAATAAGTAAATGAGTGGAAATTGAATCGGTGAGTGTGTTAAGAAATAAGGCACTAATATAATAAATATATATATACATATAATTTCCATGTATATATGAAATACATGTTGCAAAGTGGGATATGACCTAGTCACCCATATCATGTTGTCCATGAGGGAGTTAAACCCAATAACTGGTGCAGCAGCATTATAGTCTACTGTTACAAAGGTAAAGGTGATGCCTAAGACAGAAATAATTACAGAGACATTAAGTTGCTGGATCAGGTGATAAAAGTTACAGAAAGGGTTATTGTTCAATTAATTTAGGATGAGATGCAGTTTGGATTTGTGCCTGGAAAAAGCACCATTAATAATATCTTCTTGGTGAGGCAACTGCAGGAGAAGTACTTCGCTGAAAATAACTATATTTGGCTTTTGTTGACATGGTGAAAGCCTTTGACAGAGTCCCTGATCCCTTATCTAGTGGGCGATGCAGAAGCTAGGGATAGGTGAGTGGCTGGTGAGAGCTGTAAAATCCATGTTCGGGGATGCTGTTAGTAAGGTGAATGTTGTCAATGAGTATAGCAAGGAATTTAGTATACAAGTAAGAGTCCACCAGAGATCGGTTCTCAGTCCCCTCCTTGTTTATCATAGTCCTCCAGGCTATAACAAAGAAATTCAAAGCTGGCTGCGCTTGGGATCTCCTCTGCACTGATGACTTTGTACTTATTGCTGAATCACTACCAGAACTAAAGAAAAATTTCAGGTATGGAAGCAAGGTCTGGAATCAAAAGGCTTTAGAGGCAATTTAGCAAAGACCAAAGTCCTAGTAAGTAGGAAAACAGACAAATCACAGATCCCTTCAAGGAGATGGCCCTGCTTGATATGCAGAAAATGTGTTGGTAAAAACTCCATACACTGTACCTAATGCAAGTTATGGACACATAGGAGGTGTAGCAGTATCACTGGAAGTTTAACAAAGAAAGTAGTCTTTACATGTGACATGTGCAGATGTACATTAAACACTAGGAATATACAAAGAATAGACTCCTTTAAATGTCACTGGGGATCCTTAGAAGTAGTAGACAGTTTCCGTTACTTAGGTGACCAAGTTAGCAGTGGTAGAGGTTGTTTTGAAAGCATAGCTCCTAGAATAAGAATAGGCTGGGCAAAATTCAGAGAGCTACTACTCTTGTTAGTAACGAAGGGCCTCTCTCTCAGAGTCACAGGCAGATTGTATGATGCTTGTGTATGAACAGTTATGCTAATGGCAATGAGACATGGGCTGTGACAACTGAGGACATGTGAAGGTTTAAAAGAAATGAAGCTAGTATGCTCTGCTTGATGGGTAATGTTAGTGTGCATATATGTATAAGTGATTTGAGAGAAAAACTGGGTATACGAGGCATCAGTTGTAATGTGCTTGAGAAAAGACTGTGCTGGTATGATCATGTAATGCATATAGATGAGGACAGCTGCATCAAGAAGTGCCAGTCTCTAATTGTGGTGGGAATGTGTGGAAGGGGTTGACTTAGGAAGATGTGAGATGAAGTGGTGAGAAAGAATCTTCAGATGTTGAGCCTCACAGAAAGGATGACAAGAGACTGAGACTTCTGGTAGTATGCTGTGCTTGAGAAGACATGTCAAGCTAAGTAAAATCATAGTTGTCCTTGCATGCAGACATGTCCCCTGCATCCCTCTTAAGCTGAGAGATCCTAATCTTGCAGGTTTGTGGATGTTGGTGCCATGTAAAAAGCACCCATACCAGTGCCACATAAAAACACCCATGCTGGTGCTGCGTAAAAGTACCCAGTACACTCTGTAAAGTGGTCGGCATTAGGTTGGGCATCCAGCTGTAGAGACCATGCCAAAACTAACATGACTCCTGGGCAGGTCTTCAATTCACCAGCTCCTGTCAAACTGTCCAACCCATGCCAGCATGGAAAACGGACATGATGATGATGATGACAGACATGCACACATATACAAATATATATATAAAGTATATGTGCATATGTGTATGTGGTATGTTTCAAATGTATCTGACTTTATTTTGCCCTGCCAAAACTAATGCTGTATGGGTATGATCCTTTGGGTGGCAGATGATGTCACCTTTCCTGTTAATGCATGATAATGTTTGTACTGGTAGGCTGTGCCAGCTCCTGACTGTTATGCCTAGAGTATAGACATGTAGTGTGTGCTCATCAGATTTTTGTTTTCACTGAACATATTGAGCAGACGTATTGCATCAAGTTTTGCCTAAAGCTTGGTGATACTCAAGCTCAAACCATCTACAAGATTCAGCTCATGCGCCTTGTCCAATCCTCTACCATTCCATTTACTTGTACCTTGAGAGTACACCATGGCACATCACCACCATCTCATTCTCTCGCTTTTTCTCTTTGACTGGGGTAACCAAACCAATCATTTCCTCTCAAACGAGACACCTGTTTCTGTCCATTTATCATAGTTTAATTGCTCATCACTTGGTACAAAACCACCTTATTCAATACTACTCCACTTCTCAGTCGAGGAGTCTTTGTCTTGCAAGTTACTTGGTGACCTTGGTGGTGTTGGTACCACATAAAAGGCGCCCATCGCACTCTGTAAAGTAGTTAGTATTAGGAAGGGTATCCAACCATAGAAACTATGCTAAAGCAGATGTTAGAGCAAGATGCAGCCCTCAGGCTTACCAGCTCCTGTCAAACTGTTCAACCTATGCCAACATGGAAGGCTGACATGAAATATGATGATTATATACAGATACATACACATATATGCACACACATACACACACACACACACACACACACACACACACACACACATACACACACACACACACACACACATACACACACACACACACACACACATATTTATATATATATATAAAGACAAAGAATGGATAAAGGTGGTTAAATAGCCGTGTACATTTCTAAAGCAGTAAAAAGTTCATATAATTATAATTTTAAAATAACTTCATAATTTATGATGTAATCCACCTTTTCATCAAGTCTGAACTGTCAGCTGTCAGGTATCAAACCCTATGTCACAAAGGTTATCAAAACATTATAAAAGAAAAGAAAAATTACATTAAGATATATTGTGTGAGTGGTCAGTAATATCAGTGAAGAGTCGATCGCACAACCTCTCCATAAATTTGGCTGACAAACACAGAAGCAGGTTTAGTCTCAAAAATACCAGTTCCTTATCTCCACATGATATTGATATGGCCTTTGATCTCTATTTAGTTAAATATGTCAAGTAAATGCCACTGTAAAAAAACTTCTGAACTCACAAGAAACAAACATTTCTAAAGCAAAGTTGATGTAGATAAAATAATGAAAAGCAAAAAAATTTAATATCAAAATTCTTATTAGAAACAGAAATAAAATAATAGAAAGGATTAAGTATGTATACATGTGTGTATGTGTGTGAGTGTGTGTGTGTATGTGTAGCAATAACTCTGCATAAAGGATATATGGGATTTGATCTGTAAGGAGCACAAAGACAAATCAGGCTCTGAACAGGAAATCAAATTATATAAAGGCAGAAATAAAGAGAAAAATGCACATAATTAAGAGATGAAGATAACTAAGTGTGAATAGCAATGTATTTAAGTGCAAAATAAATGAGGAAGGGATACTAAAGTCTAACGTATAATAGTAAAAGTCATTGATTGTAAAAGTAGAATTAAAACAATATAATAGGAAAGATAAATAAATATTTAAATAAGCACTATGCATAAAAATCCATAATTACCTACTTATACACACATGCATAAAAATAAGAAAATAGAAAACACCACAGGGAGGTGTGCATAACTAAAAGATGAATATAACTTAGTGAAAACCAAAATATTTAAGAGCAAGTTAGTTGGGGGAAAGGATACCAATTCACCACAACTACCTCATTTTATTAGAGGAAGTCCTATGGTAAGATAACTAAGTTCAAGATTAGTATTAAAGAAATATAAGTACTATGATAAATAACAATTTACAAGTATATGTACATTCCTAGAAGCAAGGGAAATCTGGACACCCTATAATATGCTAGGTGTTGATAAGAGTTAATATTACAATCTCAATTAGATTATGGATTTGTGGTAGCGGAAAGTCTTACATAATCCATGATTGTATCTCATAATCATTTCATCAAATTTGTTAATGATGTTATCTTTACCTCCGCCAAGGAAGGAGGTTATGTTTTCATTGGTGTTGGTTTGTCCATCTGTGTGCAAAATAACTCAAAAAGTTGTGAACAGTATTTGATGAAACTTGCAGAAAATGTTGGTAATCACACAAGGAACAGATGATGAAATTTTGGTAGTGATCCAGGAATTTTTATGGATTCGTGAAGGATTTTTCATTTATTATATTTACTTTACATGAAGTATTACAATGTTACGTTCTTTGATTATCTCCCTTGGAAGCACGTTCATCGTTTGCATGTAACCTATGGTGGCATTGCTGTTTCCAAAGTTTATTTTCATTTCTCTATTAGTAATTTTACTCACACATCTATCTTAAAATGAGCTGCTTGGCAGAGGTCTGTAGAGGATGACATGACAAGCCTTGACTATTGGGATCAACTCAAAAAGCTCAGGTTTTGCTCCCTCCACTGCTGCTGTGAGCTCTATATCATCTGTATGATGTGGAAAATATTCCATCAACATTGCCCATCTTTAAAATTCGTCCAAGGCTTGGCTCCCGTGCCATCCGTCCACTACAGAAATGTTTGTGTTGTATGACACTATGACAGAACTATTTCACCTCAGTTGGCCCTGTTCTCTTCAGCATCGTGCCAGACACACATAAAGGAGGAAAGTGACTTCACAGCATTTGAACGACCCCTAGATGATTACCCACAACAAATACGAGATAAACCACCCACACTCAGATATGTCTCTGAAAACAATAAGCCTCTGCTTGAATGGGCTACGGTTCCCCAGAGCTGACTGTGTATCTCTTCCAGGTGGTGCTATTAAATTAGACATGGCCTGAATCAACATCGGCTGAAACTTTTCTATTTAATCTAATCTATGCTGTAACCTTTTAATCAAAGCATGACAACGTGGGTAGAGGCTGATCATTTTTTTTTATACTTAAGACCATCAGAAATTATTAAAGCTTTATATAGAACTACATTCAGAGTATAAGCAATGGAGTGGAAGCAATGACAATGCTGCTGATGATGTTGGTGGTTGTGGTGGTGGTGATAGTGGTAGGATAGTTGTGATGGTAGTGGTGGTGGTCGTCGTCGTCGTAGTGTTGCTCCTGCTGGTTTGGCTGAGGTCTGCACTCTCCGAGTACTTTTCTAGTTACAGTCTATGATCTCTGTAATTTTTGCAATAACTTAATGAACATGTATTATTAGAACCACTATATAGCATCGCACATCAAATGATTCCATATTTTCTTAGATAGCGTTGTGCTACCATCCTTGCCTTTGGATGTAAACACAGTGTATTTCTTAGTAATGTCATATCTATAAAAAATATTGTTAATTGGACAACATCTAAAGGACACTCACAATTACACAGTCTGTCTGCAGATCATATTGCAAGTAGTTCAAACTATAGTTTCTGATGGTGTTACTTGTTACATTGTTACCACTATTCCTATTAGGGTTGGCAAACTTATTGTATTTAAAATTAATATTAACTATGTTGTTATTCTTATTAAAATCTTTACTATATATAGGGGTTTACAATATAATTATTTCTCATATGTTGAATGCAATCCAAATTGGACTGGATATTTGAATGAGGATTACCAATCAATCTAGCAAATCAGTTAGAATGCATTTGGTTGTTGGATATGTCTTTAGGCTTGGAATGTTACATGCCAGTGTTACCTTATGCTAAGTAAATCCTGTAATTGTTTATTATTTATACCATGTATTATATCTGCTATGTTACAAGTGGTGGAATATGACAGTTTAATAGAATGAGGATCAAAGATCTTCCTATATTTCCTAGAAGAAGAAAGTGTCTCACTAAAACTGCAAAAAGCACTTTTGGTAATATATCCTGGATATTATGAGCTAATGATAAATGAAACCAGTTTATCACCTTTTGTCTAATCTTTTTAATCGTCTTAGAGCTAGTACCAAACTTAGGGTTATAAATAATGGGTTTGGGTTCATCCCTTGTAACGGATACACCATTAGCATTAATCACAGATATTAACACTAGGAGATGTAAAAGGAGTTTCCATTGGATTTCTGATACTCCACTTATAATCAATAAATCAGTGATAATATTATTCTGGTTGTTATTTAATAAATCTGATTCTGAACTTTTAACCTTTGCAAAAATACCATCAGATGGGGTATCTACGACCTTATTTATTTATTTAAGAAACTATCAACTGTTTTCCCTAAAGGAAAACAACAGAGAATGGGGTTCATCATCAAAATTATTTGCACTTTGAGATCTCTGAGTCGAAGAATCAGGGCTATCCCATATGGACTGATACCTGATTTTTTCAGTATATCCGCCTCTACCGTGTACATCATTGTAATAGTTTGTGTACAAGTAAAAGATTTCCTTATTAGTTGACAGGGTAGATATTCTATGAGTATCTATCAAAGATAGAGTTTAGACTGAGCAAAGTCATGTGAGTGGATTTAGTTGACAGAAACTGAAAGAAGCCTGTTGCATCCACACACATGTGTATCTACCCTCTCGCCCATTCAATTAATCCAGTGGTTTTCTCCACACAGTCTGCTGGGTCCAGTTTTCATATGTATTGGTAGACAAGCCCTAGATCACTGAGGGTTGGAGAACTGTTGGTTACCCTCACCATGGTTTAGCTGGCCTGTGGAAGCTATCACTCAGGGTGTGGCTGTTGTTGCATGCAGTCTTGTAGAACATCATCTCTACTCAATGCTGATGGAACCACTTTCCCCACTGACAAAGACACAATCCTGGAAAGTGGAGCCGAGAACTTCAACAATGTCCTGAACAGGCCTTCTTCTATCAATGCTGAGGCCATTGCTTTCATGCCCCAAGTTGACATTATCACTTCTCTGGTAGATCCTCCAATGGAAGCAGAGGTCTAGAAAGCAATTAAGCTCCTCTCAAATGGCAAACTATCAGCCTCTGACTCTATCCCAGCTGAAATATACATGGGGACTGGTCTTGGCACAGAAACTCACCAATCTCTCTCAGACTATGTGGCAACAGGAAGTTATTCTTCAGGAGCTCAAGGATGCTTACATTTCCCTTCTCTACAAGCAGTCTTGTGATCGAGGAATTTCTCTCCTTGTCATCACTGGCAAGATACTCACAAGAGTCCTCCTTAATTGCATCACTCAACACATTGAAGACTGGTATCTACCAGAGAG
Source organism: Octopus bimaculoides (assembly GCF_046866305.1). Taxonomy (NCBI): domain Eukaryota; kingdom Metazoa; phylum Mollusca; class Cephalopoda; order Octopoda; family Octopodidae; genus Octopus; species Octopus bimaculoides. Next base: position 111,907,645 of record NC_142928.1, on the reverse strand, counting down.
TTGGTGTGGCTTCAGAGAGGGCTATGGGACAGTCAACATGATCTTTGCCTCACATTAACTTTAGGAGATGTGCCAGGAACAGAAAGGACTTATACATGATGTTTGTAGATGTAATCAAAGCCCTTGACACCATCAACAATGAGGGACTTTGGAAGATCATGACCCAACATTTCCATGATGGGATGCTCACTCAAGTACTGGACAGTGGAGATTTGTCTGATGCATTGCCAGTCACTAACGGAGTCAAGGAGAGCTGTGTACTTGCACTGACGCTGTTCAGCATATGTTCTCAGCCATGCTGTTAGTTAGATGCCCATATTTGCATACATACATACATAAAGACATACATATACATACTTAGGCGTAGGAGTAGCTGTGTGGTAAGTAGCTTGCTTACGAACCACATGGTTCCGGGTTCAGTTCCACTGCATGGCACCTTGGGCAAGTGTCTTCTACTATAGCCTTAGGCCAACCAAAGCCTTGTGAGTGGATGTGGTAGATGGAAACTGAAAGAAGTCTGTCATATATATGTATATATATATGTGTGTATGTTTGTGTGCCTGTGTTTGTCCTCCCAACATCGCTTGACAACAGATGCTGGTGTGTAACTTAGCGGTTCAGCAAAAGAGACCGATAGACTAAGTACTAGTCGATTTGCTCGACTAAAGGTAGTGCTCCAGCATGGCCACAGTCAAATGACTGAAACAAGTAAAAGAGTAAGAGTTAAGAGAATACTTATATATACACACAACTATGTGTCTGGTGTGTTGAATATAAATATAAAACTTGTTAAAAGAAGGAATGAAGTATGCAATTTAGGGGGTATAAGTTAGCAAGCAAAGCAAAATTAAATTGAAAATAAAATCAATTATAAAATTAAAGTTAAAGTACTAAATACATTATTTTATGCAATTTGAAAATAAATAATCCTTGTAGGCCTTACTATATATACTTGTTCGGTAAGTTAAGATAATGCTGCAACTATAAGACAATATAATGAAAAAATACGTTTAAGTATTGAATGGAGAGAGTGTAAATAAATATTAATATGAAATATTAATATTATTATTAAAGACAGTTTTCAAAATACTATAAAAATCATCATCATCATCATTTACGTCCGTTTTCCATGCTGGCATGGGTTGGACGGTTTGACTGGGTTTGGGAAGCCAGGAGGCTGCACCAGGCTTCTGGCAGTGTTTCTACAGCTGGATGCCCTTCCTAACGCCAACCACTCCATGAGTGAAGTGGGTGCCTTTTACGTGCCACTGGTATGGGCCAGAGGAGGTTGGCAATGGCCATGATCGGTTGGTGCTTTTTACATGCCACCAGCATGGAAGCCAGGCAAGGTGGGGCTGGCATCGGCCACATTTGGTGCTCTTTACGTGCCACCGGCACGGGTATCACAACTACAATTTCCATTTGATTTTCATTTTGATGTTGATGTACTTGACTCAATAGGTCTCTTCAAGCACAGCCCTACGATCCAAGGTACTTTTGAATGGGCTGGTGCTGGTTATGCGAAACTGGTGTAGGATACAGCCATGAACTCACTTTATTTGCCGGGTCTTCACAGTCACAGCATATCTCCAGAGGTCTTGGTCTTTCGTCATTGCCTCTGTGAGGCCCAACATTCGAAGGTCATGCCTAACCACCTCATCCCATGTCTTTCTCCGGATTCCTTCAGCTGTTTTTGAGTGGCACTTTTTCACACATCTCTCATCCATCCATAGTAATGACCAAACCAATGCAAATGTCTCTCTTGAACACCACATCTGATGCTTCTTATGTCCAACATTTCTCTCAGGGCGTTTACACTCTGTTGTGTGTGCACACTGACATTACACATCCAGTGGATCATGCTAGCTTCATTTCTTTCAAGCCTACACATGTCCTCCACAGTCACAGCCCATGTTTCACCGCCATGAAGCATAGCACTTTGCACACATGCATCGTACAATCTACCTTTCACTCTGAGCGAGAGCCCCTTTGTCGCCAGTAGGGGTAGAAGCTTTCTAAACTTTGCCCAAGCTATTCTTTATTCTAATGGTAACACTCTCTGAGCATCCACCCCTACTACTAACTTGGTCACCTAGGTAGCGGAAGCTATCGACTACTTCTAGTTTCTCCCCCTGGAGTGTGATGGAATCTGTTTTCTGAGCATCTGTGGTGTTTATTGCCCCTATGCATCTGCCGCACACAAAAACTATCTTCTCGGTTAATCTTCCTTTGATGTTGCTGCACCTCTTATGTGTCCATAGCTTACACTGGGTACATCTTATGGAGTTTCTACCTACACCTTTTCTACAGATTGAGCAGGACCACCTTCCTACTTACTAGAACTTTGGTCTTTGCTATATTGACTCTAAGGCCTTTTGATTCTAAATCTTGCTTCAACACCTGAAATTTCTTTTCTAGTTCTGATAGTGATTCTGCTATGACGGCCAGGTCATCAGCATAGAGGAGTTCCCAGGGGCAATGAATATCAATATTAGTAATAATAATAATAATAATAATAATACTAATAATAATAATACTAATAATAATAATGATAATAATATTTTATAGGATTGAGGTAACTCCTCCAGTAGGTATACAGAAGCAAAAAAAAGAAGAGTGTCATTGTTATCAAGTGAACAATATTTCGGCATCTAGCATGCCTTCCACAGGTTTAAAAAATAAACTTGTCAATCGACTTCATTTTTGGTGATATGTTATAGGATTGAGGTAACTCCTCCAGAAGGTATACACCTTGAGGTGCCACATTTTTTCAATTTCTATTAGCAAGTCTTTATATTTACTGATCTTGTCAAATTCTTTCGCTGCTATATTATGATCAGAGGGAACACTCATGTCAATAAATAAACACGTCTTCTTTGTCTGATCTTTTATAATAATAATAATAATAATTATTATAATTATTATTATTATTATTATTATTATTATTATTATTATTATTATTATAATTATTATTATGATTATTATTATTATTAATATTGATATGTATTTTTATAGTATTTCGAAAACTGTCTTTTACAATAATATTAATATTTCATATTTATTAATATTTATTTACACTCTCTCCATTCAATATTTAAATGTATTTTTTCATTATATTGTCTTATTGTTGCAGCATTACCTTAACTTTATTTCATTGAAATTAGCCACAAGGGCTGTACATAGAATAGTAGCTGCGGGCTGGACAAAGACATTGATGTGATGAGGATGATAACAAAAGGTGAATAAAAATGAGAGAGGCACTGGCGCCTGCCGACCAATAACCCCTCGAAAATATTGTTCAATACAAATCCAATAAAAGTAAAAAATTCAATGAAAGTTAAAAAAAGTTCAATAAAAGTTCTTTTTAAAGATCTAATCTTCCTCATCCGGGCCTCCAAGCAAGTATCCCGTCACCATCAGGAGATTTCGCACTGGCAGGCCCGGAATGACGTTAGTAAAATCCTCTTTTTGACAGGTCCTTTCGACCTCCATGACTTCACTATGATTTAAGACCTCCTCAGCCACCTGCGGAGGCCAACATGGATGGTCTATACATACCGAGTCAAAACGCTCTCAGTCTAATAGGCCATCCAGATACTTTTCAATGGGCCCTCCCTTGAGGTAACAAGAGATATACTCCGTTTCCTCATCACCGGGAGGGACCGCAACCTGCTCTGTCAGTGGCACAAATCCCACTGATAGAGCCTCCTGATACAGTGGCACACTCCCCACCGGAGGGGTCACGGGTTCAGTTGGCGGCACGTCCGCCGACCATCTCCCGTTTCTCCTTTTCTTTTTTTTCTTTTACTGGTTGCAGGGGTCAGGGCATCCTTCAGCGCACCTGAGGTGTCCTCCTCTCCCGCAACCTCTATTTCTCCTGGTGAGCAACCACCGTTGCTCACCTTCCTCTTTCTATTCGTGGAAGCGGTGGCCTCCACGACTTCCTCCGTCTCCCCCTCCAATTGGGGGGGGGGGCACATTTTCTGTTTTCTTCTGCTCCGGGGCCTTATCTCGGCCCTTGCGGCAGTTCTTTTTTAAATGGCCGGATTCAAGGCACTCGTGACATTTGGGAGGATGTCCCTCAAGAATTACTGGGTACCTTGACTCAGCCATCCTTAAAAAGTCCGGAAACACCAGACCAGCATTACATTAACTTACCAAACAAGCATATATAGTTAGGTGTACATAGCATAGTATGTAAAAAATGCCACAGAACCACTATTATTGGAAGTAAGAAGGTCAGACTTGTGTAGGATGGAAGATTGCAAAGATAAAGTACTGTACAAGCACTTGAGAATGAATGAAACTGAAAATAGGTGGCTAAAGAAAAAATTGCATGGACAATTTCAAGGGGATGTTGAAGATAAGACAGACAGAGAAGAAAGATGGCTATGGATGACTAAAAGGGATTTAAAACTGGAAACTGAGGCTCTAATCTGTGCTGCCTAAGAGCAAGCATTAAGAACCAATTATGTCAAATATAGAACAGACAACACATCAGAAAGTGATAAGTGGAGAATTTGTGAACAAAATGGTGAAACCGTATGGCATGTTACCAGTCAATGTATGCCACAAGCCCAGAAAAATATAAGAGATGTCATGACAATATAGCAAGGGTTGTCCATTGGACACTTTGCAACAAGTATGGACTTGGCAGAGCAAAAAAGTGGTACTAATATAAACCGGAAGGCAACATTGAAAATGATAATGCAAAGATCCTATGGGATTTTATGATTCAGTGTGACTATGAGATAGAGAATAGGAAACCAGACATAGTGTTAATTGAGAAAGAAAGCAAACAATGCTGGATCATAGATATAGTATGCCCAGCTGACAACAAGATATGCGATAAGGAAGAAAGAAAAGTTGATAGATATGACAGGTTAGCTTATGAGGTTAAGTAGTTGTGGTCGCTGAAAAAGGTGTTAGTAGTACCAATAATTGTTGGAGCCCTGGGAACAGTGAGTAAAAATCTTGAGAAGTATATGGAACAAATAGGGGCTGCAATAAGGGTGGAGCACTTGCAGAAAACAGCACTGCTTGGATCCGCTTGAATACTCCAGATGGTGCTCGAAAAATAAGGGGTGTTACCTTAGTTCACTGGTTGTAAACAGCTGGCACCATAGTACATCTCCAGCATTAGAAGCTGTGCAAAGACAATAAATAATAATAGCAGTAATAATAATAAAATAACTTATAAAATCCCTGCGGACTTTCGATATCTTTAAACTTATATGGACAATGACACATGTTCTTTTTAGGTGTGCATTAATATTTATCATTATTGAAAAGTTCTGTAAGCAAAATGCCTTCCAAGCAAACCACAAGTACCACAGAATTTTTAACAGGAGAATGCTGAAGGTTAGCTGTTGTTGTTGTAAGAACTCTGCCTCTTTTATAAACCAGCACAACGCAAAAACATTCAGGAATGGCAACAGTGCCAGAAGAACTAATGATGAAAAGAAATGTAACTGGAAAGAGCAAAGTTGCTGACCATTGAAAAGAAATTGTTTGGAGAAAAGAATTATATATAGAGCCACGGTCCAAATAGATGGCTTACAAATATATAAAACATCAGAGGGGTTACGGAAAATTCCTTCAAAACCAGGCTATATTCCCATAGAAATTCCTTTTGATATCCAGAAAATAGAACAGCAACTAGTTTTGCTAAACATGTTTGGCAGTTAAAGGAAAAAGAAATCTCACCTTCCAAAATCTACTGGACAATCTTAGAGAGAGCAGCACCAAATAAACATGGAGTGCATAGAGACCTAATGAGGTGCAATTTGTGCCTAACTGAGAAATTTTTAATCCTTTTCCAAGACAAATATGCTTTGAACCAATGGTTAGAACTTTTGAATTCTTGCTGGCATGCTTCAAAGTATAGAATGTCTAACAAGAAAATACCATATGGATAACAATGAATTCACATTTGAATTTGATAATTTCACTTTAATTGACATCACCTTGTATAGCATTCATTTCAGCTCTTCGCATTTCATACAAACTATATATATAAAGAGAGAAAAAAATCAAAAACTCTGTACCCCTTAAATGTACCCCTTCAAAAACTACGCAGAAATCTTTTTATATATTGCATTTTACCTACAGAACTTTTCAACAATGACAATTTTAAATGCACATCCAAAAATATCTATCATTGTCCATATAAGTTTAAAGATATCGAAAGTCCTCATGGATTTTTGTAGTTATTTTATTATTATTATTTTATGTTTGACTTTTGTTTTGCAATTGTACAAGTTGGATCCAAGTCTCACCCAGAGACCTCAAGAGACAACAAGTTAGAAGTTCATGTAGGTGTTATGCTTAGGGTACCATATATTTGGATTTGTACATAGTGTTGTTCTAGAGAATGTTTAAGAAACCATAAGAAAATTATGTGTTTGTTTTAAAATTTGAGATCACATAGACAGTATTTTACGTAGGATATGGGCAGTTCCCATGAGCACTATCTTTTGAACTTCAGCCATTTTGGGGTTTCCTGGTATCTGAACTAGGTAGTAATTAGCCCATTTCGCTGTCATTCCCAGGGCACCTATGACAATAGGTATTGTTTTAGTCTTCAGGTTCCACATTTTGCTAATTTCTATTTCAAAATCTTTATATTTGTTCAGTTTTTGGTAGGTCTTGACAGATACGTTTATATCGATTGGGACAGTCATATCAATGAGGAGGCATGATTTTTGTCTGAAGTCTTTCAGTATTATTATTATTATTATTCAGTAGTTTTATTTTTATAACGTGCTTTCACTTCACTACCGAGCGCAGCTCTGTGCGCCTTGGGTATGTGCTGTGGTTTGCTGTGGTGCTCTTATGTTTACTGTATTGAAAGTGTTTTGCGTAGAATGTGTGCAGTACCCAGTAGTGCAATTTTCTGTATGTTATATATATTTGTAAGTCCTGGTGTTTTTGTTATGTATTTGTCTGAATATTTTTTTATTATACCTAAGGCACCTACTATGATAGGAATTGTTTCTGTTTTTAGATTCCACATTCGAGTTATCTCTATTTCCAGGTCTTTGTATTTTGAAAGTTTTTCCATTTCTTTTAGAGAAACGTTGTCATCTGCTGGTATTGAAACATCAATTAGAAGGCATTTTTTTCCTTCATGATCTTTGACAACTATATCTGGTCTATTTGCCTTAATTTCTCTATCTGTGTGTATTGGCATATCCCAGAGTATGGTTGCTTTCTCGTTTTCTGTGACCTTTTCTGGCGTGTGTTTATACCATCTTTTTTCTGTTGCTATTCCATAATGTTGGCATAGCTTCCAGTGTATATAGGTCCCAGCTCTGTCGTGTCTGTGAATATATTCCTTCTTAGCCAGGACTGGGCAGCCAGAGATAATATGATTTATTGTTTCTTGTCGATCTCCACATATTCTACAGTTACTTGTTATATTTCTTTTCATTATGTGTTTTTGGTAATTTCTGGTGGGGAGGCTTTGGTCTTGTGCAGCAATTAAAAATCCTTCAGTCTCTGCTTTGAGTCCTGAGCTTCTCAGCCATTGCTGGGATTTTTCTCTGTCTATTTCTTTCGCATTTAGTTTAGCCCAGTATTTACCATGTAGGGGCTTTTCTTGCCATCGTTTTATCATGGTCCGTTGCTGTTCTAGTTTTAGTTTGGATTTCATTTGTTTTATAGCTTTTGTTGTTTCTTCTTCTTCTTCTTCATATTTGTTAGGTAGATTGATTTCTTGTTTGTATTTGTCAGCTTCCTTAAATACTGAAAACAGTTTTTTGTTTTGCTCGTGTTTTGTGGCTATTTGTATTAGTTTCCCTTGCTTCTGGAGTAGGTATTTTTTCAGTCCTATGGTGGTTATTTTATAATAGTTTTCTAGCTGTATAAGACCCCTGCCACCTTCTGTGCGTTGTATATATAGCCTTTGGTCTTGTGCAGCAATTAAAAATCCTTCAATCTCTGCTTTGAGTCCTGAGCTTCTCAGCCATTGCTGGGATTTTTCTCTGTCTATTTCTTTCGCATTTAGTTTAGCCCAGTATTTACCATGTAGGGGCTTTTCTTGCCATCGTTTTATCATGGTCCGTTGCTGTTCTAGTTTTAGTTTGGATTTCATTTGTTTTATAGCTTTTGTTGTTTCTTCTTCTTCTTCTTCGTATTTGTTAGGTAGATTGATTTCTTGTATTGTTATTATTATTATTATTATTATTATTATTATTATTATTATTATTATTATTATTATTATTTATATGTATTTTTATAGTATTTTGAAAACTGTCTTTAATAATAATATTAATATTGATATTTTGTATTTATTAATATTTATTTGAACTCTCTCCATTCAATAATTAAATGTATTTTTCATTATATAGTCTTATTGTTGCAGCTTGTACCTTAACTTACTTAACAAGTATATATAGTAAGGCCTACAAGGATTATTTATTTTCAAATTGCATAAAATGATGTATTTAGTACTTTAACTTTAATTTTATAATTGATTTTATTTTCAGTTTAATTTTGCTTAGCCTACTAATTTGTACCCCCTAAATTACACACTTCATTCCTTCTTTTAACAATTTTTATATTTGTATCCAACATGCCAAACACATAGTTGTGTGTTATGCATATATATACCCTTGGTTCCCAAACTTTTTCAAAAATTTTCATCCTATGGACCCACCCCTGCCCCAAAATGAAAAAATCAGAGAAGACTTTGTATAAAACAATTTTTCATGAGATTAAATTTTACTTATAAAATAAAAAATTTCAATGAGAGGAGGGAATTTGCTTGGTCTGTAATATGTCCTCAATATTTGGCTGCATTTTTGATAATGCGACCCTCATGTCATGCGCAACATTCAGTTTATTGCAAGCCTTTGTTTTAATTGCGAGTAAAGTTGCAAGTTGATGAACTGTTCTTGAATGACGTAATCTTCTGACAGAAGGTCAACAACAGAGATTGCAAAGGGATTGGTGATGAAATGATGAACTTTTTTTAAGTTTTATAGGTCGGCGAATTTCAGTGTAAAGAATGCTGTTTCATTACATCAAGAATGTCAGCATCAGCTCAAAGGCCATTTTCATCAAGGAAAGTATTGAGGTTTAGAAATGGTGCAAAATTCTCACATTCCCACAAATGGGGCTTCATTTGAAATGCAGTCATTTTTTTCATGATAGTGGACAAAGGTGATGTCCTTTCTTTGTAGTGCTAAGTTAACAGAATTAACTGATTCAAAAATGTTGACCAAAAAGGCGAGGCATATAAGGAACTGAGTATTGGAGAATTGTCTGTGCTGTTCTTTTTAGCACCACGAAGAAACTTGTGTGTCTCCTTTCATAAAATGAGGACTCTTTTCAGTACTCTCCCCTTGGATAACCACCTTACATGTGAGTACAGTAAAAGCATTTAAAAATTGACCTTGTACATTGTCCTTGCACAAGTCATCAAAAAGACGTGAGTTCAGAGCATTGGCTTTGATAAAATTTACCGCTTTGACCACATCATTCAAAACATTCTTCAAATGGTTGGGCATTGTTTTAACCATCAATGCTTGGTGATGAAGTATACAATGCATACCAATTGCGTTAGGACACTTCTCCTTCACCATTGTCTGAAAACCAGAGCAGCAGCCAAGCATTGCTGGAGCACTGTCAGTGCACATGCTAGCAACATACTCCCAGTTTATGCCATGCGTGTTAAAGAATTGATCCACTTTCTGGAATATATCGTTTGCAGTGGTTCAGGTGTTGAGGGTTTTGCAAGAAAGGAATTCATCTTCCAGGTGCTTGTTATGCATGTAACGTACATAAACACAAATTTGTGCTACATCCACCATGTCAGTGGTTTCATCAATTTGGATGGTGACATAGTTAAACATTGATGTTTTTATCTTTGAGATGACCTGAGACAAAATATTATCAGGCATCTCAGTGATTCGTTGACTGACGGTGTTGTTGGAAAGTGAAACATGTTTAAGCTTCTGTAGTTCAGACGTTCGGAGCACAAGTGAGATTATATCTTTGCAGTAAGGAAGAACTAACTGCTCTCTAATGTTATGAGTTTTTTTTTTGTAGCAGCAATTTTCCTTGAAACCTCGTAGGAGGTTTTCAGACCAGCTGCAATGTCCTGCGTACACGCTCCTGTGTCATCAAGCCTGGATTTGTCCAATCTGTCAGCTTGGCATCTGAACAATTCCTTGTCTTTGTTGACTGCACTGGGATGTTTTGTTTCCAAATGCCTCTTTATCCTGCTGGGATTCAGTGAAGAAGCTGCCAATACCTCAGAGAACAGAACATACTATGGTTTTTCTATTCCACCTGCAGTAAGCACAGTGAAACTGAAGCTCAAATATGACTCATCATATCTCCTTTTCTTTGTAAAAGACATTTTACAAATAAATATGATAACAATATGTAAATGTTGTGCTGTAAATGCACAACATTTTTGTACTATTTCACTCTGTTGGGAAAACTTTGTTACTTTTATCAGTATAAATATATATATAATGTCATCCATCATTTTGAATCCGAGTTTTGTCCCTGTTAATGGGGGTGGCCAGATCTACCTCAATGTCATAGCAATTGCCCTCACACCATCTTGCCATCTTGCCTGGTTTTGGGTGTCCTCCCTTCTCAAGCCAACCCTCCCAATCTTCTCCTCTGCCTGTTCCCTCCACATTTTCCTTGGTCTACCTCACTTTTGCTGTCCATTTACCTCAAACTCTAGCACCTTCTTCAGAACATGCTCCTTATCCCTCTTCATGCCACCGCACTCCATTCGCCTATATATATATATATATATATATATGGTATTTTCAAAGCACCATAGATCCTTATTCATACAGAAGTTACTTTGAAATTGGTTAATTTTGTTTTACTTCAATATCTTCATTTTAGTCATTCAGTTGGACTTAGATCAAATTTCTTACCATTGTAATACCTTGTAGCTACTGTAAAAAAGTTCAACTAAAAGTTGCTAGACACTTTACGTAAAATGTATGTCTACTAGCTTGTCTTTTTATTGGCTTATTAGGTCCCTATTTATTGATGCAAAATACAAACATAAAAAGTAAAATTAAGAATGAACAAGCGTAGGAGTGGCTGTGTGGTAAGTAGCTTGTTTACCAACCACATGGTTCCGGGTTCATTCCCATTGCATGGCACCTTGGGCAAGTGTCTTCTACTATAGCCTCAGGCCAACCAAAGCCTTGTGAGTGGACTTGGTAGACGGAAACTGAAAGAAGCCCGTCGTATATATGCATATATATGTATGTGTGTATATGTTTGTTTCTGTGTTTGTCCTCCCAGCATCGTTTGACAACCGATGGTGGTATGTTTATGTCCCCATAACTTAGCGGTTCTGCAAAAGTGACCAGTAGAATAAGTACTAGGCTTCCAAAGAATAAGTCCTGGGGTTGATTTGCTCAACTAAAAGGTGGTGCTCCAGCATGGCCGCAGTCAAATGACTGAAACAAGTAAAAGAGTAAAAGAGTTGCGATGATAAATATGTCAAAAATATAGGCGTTCATAAACGTGTGATGGTGAAAACAAATTGCAACCTCTTCATAAACCACTCTTATGGACTATGTCATCAATGAGCCAGTGTCACAACAGCTTAGAATATACCCCTGCCCAGACTATACCCCCTCTAGACAGCCAGCCCAGAACATACCCCTGTCCAGACTATACACTGTGCTTGTGGACAGATAACACAGATGTACCTCACCTATAAAAGTTACCCCAGAACATATATAAAATTTGATATCAATCGATTAAGAATCAAAAGTTACATGTAAATTTCGATTTAGACATAGCAATTTAGAATTATCAAATGCAAATATTCAATGTACCCAATGTATAGGTAGATTGTAAAAAAAGTCGATGACTCGCGCATGCTGCGCAGCAAACCTATGCTATGAATCATAGCTTTGACTCACGCAAATGTGGCCATTCGTGTTGGGTTTATATCAGTACATTTTAAAGTATTTTGCATTTGATAATTCTAAATTGCTGTGTTTAAATCGAAATTTACATGTAACTTTTAATTCTTCATTGAGTGATATCAAATTTCCTGAGGCAACTTTTATAAGTGAGGTACATCTGTGTTATTTGTTTGCAAGCATGGGATATAGTCTGGACAGGAGTATATTCTGGCCTTGTTGTCTGGAGGGGGTATAGTCTGGGCAGTTACACCACTAATTTCAAATCCTGTTTAGACCTGTTGTGTCCTGCAACAATTGATAAAGCTGCAAAGAGATGCCTACATTCAATTATGTGTGTGTATGCCCTGTGCACATTACAATGCTTCACCTCAAATGCATTCGATCTCTAAGGATTTTTCTAATATGTAGTGTGTGCATGTTCAATGGTTCCAGTTTTAGCTAAAACCGGTAAACTTAGGGTTTACAGTATTAAAAATCTGAAAATTGGCGACCCCTTTATGGACCCCTAAAATCACTTCACGGATCCCAGTTTGGGAACCAAGGATATATACTGATGCATGAATATTTATATATGTGTATGTATATATATGTGTATGTATATATATGTGTGTGTGTGTGTGTGTGTGTGTGTGTGTGTGTGTGTGTGTGTGTGTGTGTCTGTGTGTGTGTAAGTATGCATATGTATGTCTGTGTATATGTATGTACATATGGGCATGTGTAGATACACAAGGTTACTCTGTAACATCTTTTGCCGATGCTCCCAGACGATGAAGTAGGCTAGCCCAATATGTAGATATATAGGGAGAGGTCTAGACGTCGAGGTAGTTGAGTAGAGGTCACCTAAACGTGCGATATAACAGTGGTGACGAGGATTTTGTGGCTCACACAGTGACTGTGTAGTATTGTGGTATAACAGTGGCGACGAGGTTTCGAATAGTACCGAAATGGAAGAGTTACTGAAAGCAGTTGTAAAACAACAAGAGCAGCAGCAGCAGCAACTACAGAAGTTAACATAATTGCTACTGCAGTCGAGAAATACAACAGAATCATTTTCAGCAGATGGTGTTGCAAATTCCATCAAAGAATTTCACTACAAGCCGGATGAAGATTTGAGATACTGATAAAAATTGAGATACTGGTAAAACAGTGTAGGGGATGCACTATGGCAGCAAAGGCGCCCTCAGTGCAGATTCAGCCATGGCCAAATACTTACACTTTTGCTGCATGTTACAGACGATACGAAGACATATTCCAAGAGGAATGCAAGGGATGGTGTAGTGAAAGGAAGGTAAGGCTCCTTTTGCGAAAGCTTGCTACTCTGGAACACGTAAGTTTTTGTAACTTTATTTTGCCAAGAAAACCTGTGGAATTGTTTTGATGAAACAATAAATATTTTGACGAATATTTTTAGCGAGAAAAGTTCACAGTTTAACATTCAATGGGAATGTTTAAATTCAAAGTAAATAGAAGACAAGAATAATAATGTACAAATGTGTAAAAAAAGTAGAGAAAGAAGGAAAAATTTACATTCAAAATGGTGCTATGGTTGCAGAGATCGACATTTGAGAAAAGATTGCCCCCTTTAAAGATAAAACCTGTTTTAAGTGTGGTAAAATTGGACATATACAGACGAAATGCCGGTCAAAGAAAATGGTAAAACAGAAGAAAGTCTACGCAACAAAAGTAAATTATATCAGACAAAACCGAAAATTTGTGTTGGTAGAAATAAATGGGTTTCAGACCAAAATGCAATTAGATACCGGTTCAGATGTATCGATAATAAATACGGCAACATGGAGTAATATAGGCAGGCTGTTGTATAAAAAAACTATTAGGATAGCCCACGGTGTGTCAGGGGAACGAGTTCAATTCTTGGGCGAAATTTCACCAGTAATAAAACTTAAAAACAGGACGTGGAAATGTAAACTAATGGCATCTAAGAATACAATGAATCTGTTTGGGACAGATTTAATGGAAGGATTCGACCTGTGGGATCTATCACTGAATATATTGTGTAACAAGGTGAATGCATCACTGCCCGTGTCAGAGAAAGCGTGGAAAAAAATGAAATTAAAATTGAAAAAGATGTACTCTGATATTTTTTCGAAAGAGCTCGGTATGTGTAAAAAAATTAAAGTAAAGTTTGAGTTAAAAGAAAATGCGGTACCGGTGTTCAAACCGAAAAGGAATGTACCTTTTGCGGTGTTAAATCAAGTTGAGAAGGAATTAAAAAGATTGGAAGACATGGAAGTAATTGCAAAAGTAGACTACTCTGAATGGGCGGCTCCTATGGTATATATAAAAAAGAAGAACAATGAGGTAAGAGTATGTGCGGACTTCTCAGCTGGTCTTAATGATTGTTTAAAAAATTACAATTACCCGCTTCCAAACCCAGAAGAAATATTTGCTAAGTGCAATGGTGGGAAAAATTTTTCCAAGCTGGATTTGTCAGAGGCCTACCTCCAATTACTGGTAGATGAAGAATGTGCTAAAGTATTAACAATCAATACTCATAAAGGTCTGTACCATTTCAAAAGACTGCCATTTGGGGTAAAGGTTGCACCAGCAATATTTCAGCAAGTGATGGATACTATGCTAGCAGATTGTGAGTTCGCGGTCCCATACTTGGATGACATATTGATCAAAACTGAATCAAGGGACCAACATATTGAACATATATAAGAAGTTTTCAAACGAATATGTGATTACGGATTTAAAGTAAGTGAGAATAAATGTGAATCTTTTTTGATGAAGATAAAGTACTTAGGACAGGTGATCGATGAAAATGGACGAAAACCAGACCCTTCTAGGATTGACGCAATAAAAAAAAAATGCCTGCTCCCACTAACAAAACACTACAAGTATTTTTAGGTTTGGTAAGTTATTACCAGTTGTACATACCTAAAATGTATGAGCTAAGAGCTCCATTGCATAAGTTGCTAAAGAAGGACTCGAAATGGAGCTGGACAAACGAATGTCAGAAATCATTCGAGGAATTAAAAAAGTGGTTAACATCTGAGTTATCATTAACTCATTTCGACCCAAATCTGAAAATAATTGTGGCATCCGATGCCAGTGAATATGGCATAGGAGCTGTGATATTGCATAAATTTAATGATGGTAAAATCAAAGCTATTGCACATGCATCGAGAGTTCTATTACCAGTAGAAAGAAACTACAGCCAGATTGAAAAAGAGGCATTATCATTAATCTTTGCAGTAAAAAAATTCCATAAATTCTTACATGGGAGGAAGTTTACACTGCAAACAGATCACCGACTGTTATTGTCTATTTTTGGTTTGAAAAAGGGTATCCCAATGCACTCAGCAAACCACTTACAGCGCTGGGGGACTACTCTGTTGAACTACGATTTTCAGATGGAGTTTTTGCCATCAATGAAAATGGGACACACAGACGGGTTGTCTAGGCTGATTCCAAAATATGAGGAACCTTTTGAAGACACAGTGATTGCATTGTTAAAACTAGAAAAGTAACTGAAGAACATTTTGTGCAATGATTTGCTGGTAACGCTCAAAATCGGGAAATGATAGGTTCATAAATAAGATTTTAAAAATGTTGAGTAACACGGAAAATATAAATGAGCGGGACGCAGGTTCAAAGCACTATTCAGTATGTGATGAGGTATTATATGCACAAAGAGTGGTAATACCTGAAGCACTGCAAAACAGAGTATTAAAAAACTTCCATGTAGGACATCTGGGGATTGTCCGGATGAAGAGCCTCATGAAGAGTTACGTTTATTGACTGAATATGGACAAGCAAATTGAGATACTGGTAAAACAGTGTAGGGGATGCACTATGGCAGCAAAGGCGCTCCCAGTGCAGATTGAGTTGTGGCGAAAAACAGATTCGGCATGGTCTAGACTACATGTGGATTTCGCAGGACCAATAAATGGCTCTCATTATATCATTGTGGTGGATAGCTATTCCAAATGACCTGAAGTGTGTAAATGTTCAAGGCCAACCACAAGTGTGACGATTGACTTCTTGGAAGAACTGTTCGCTCGTTATGGAGTGCCAGATGCAACTGTGTCAGATAATGGTACACAATTCAGGGCGAAGGAGTTTGAAAGATTTTGTAAGTCGGTTCAGATGAAGCATGTGTTAACTCCGCCATACCATCCAAGGTCAAATGGGTTAGCAGAAAGATTCGTCAACACATTCAAGAGAGCCTTAAGGAAGACCAGATGGGAAATCCTTGAAGATACAAATATGACAAAGTTTTTGCAGGTGTATAGAATAACACCAAATCCAAATGCAGAGTCGGGTAGGTCACCTGCAGATTTGATGTTTTCCAGAAAAATTCGTTCTATTTTTGACAAATGGTTGCCAAGCAGGAAACAGAAAATAGAAAATTCGGGAAGAAAAACGTAATTTTTTAACACAGGTGACAAAGTGTATTTTAGAGTATATAGTAATGGAAAACAGGACTGGGAACAAAGAAATATAACTGGACATCTGGGTAACATGATGTACATGGTAAAAGGACCAAAATATGAACACAGAAAGCATTTAAACCAATTAAAAAAAAGATATACCAAAAACCAAGAGAGGTAAGAAGAACCAATGGATTCATGGTATGATTTGTTCGAGGTCCCAGAACCACAAGCAAAAGCAGAACCGACACATAGGTCAAACAAGAAGAGAAAACCTACAGAAATGATGGAAATTAACGCTAAGAGGGAAAGATATGCCAGTTTCTCACCGAGGAAATAAAATTGATAAATTTGGGTTTAAGAAACTCAAAAGGGGGAGTTGTTGTGTCAACGCTCCCAGACGATGAAGTAGGCTAGCCCAATACGTAGATATATAGGGAGAAGTGTAGACGTCGAGGTAGTTGAGTAGAGGTCATCCGAACGTGCGATATAACACATCTCATCTCTTTCTTCTTTTCCTCTCTCTTTTTATTTTCTGATTTGCTACTAACTGATAGACACGACAATGTCAAAATTGAAATGGTCTCTTTTCTTATCTTTCTTGTCTTGTTTTTTTCCTTTTTCTCCTCTGTTTCTTGTTTTTTCTTCTTTCTTTAACTAGTGACAGCAAATGTTGTGCATGTCATCATCATCATTTAACATCCGTTGTCCATGCTGGCATGGGTTGGATAGTTTGATCAGGGCCAGCAAGCTGAAAGGTTACACCAGACTGTTTTGGCATGGTCTCTGTGGCTGGATGCCCTTCCTAATGTCAACCACTCCGAGATTGTAATGGGTGCTTTTATGTGCCACTGGCACAGGCGCCATTTGGGTAACACCGGTATCTGCCATGACTGTGATTTTACGTGGCTTCATGGGTCTTCTTGTCAAGCATGGCATAATGCCAAATGGACCCAGTCATTGCCTCTGTGAGGCCCAATGCTCAAAAATCGGCATGATGCCAAATGGTCTCAGTTCTTGCCTCTGCGAAGCCCAATGCTCAAAAGGGGTTTTTATGTACTATCAGCAAGGGTGCCATTTACACGACACCGGGATCTGCCATGACTGCTATTTTACTTGGCTTGATGTGTCTTCTTCTTAAGCATAACATAATGCTAAAGGTCTTGGTCATTGCCTCTGTGAGGCTCAATGCTCAAAAGGTGCTTTTTATGTGCCACCTGCATGGGTGCTGGTTATGTGACACCAGCATCAGCCATGACTGTGATTTCACTTGGCTTGATGGATCTTCTCAAGCACAGCATATTGCCAAAGGTTTTACTCATTAGTCATTGCCTCTGTGAGGCCCAAAGTTTGGAGATCATGTTTCACCACCTCATCCTCTAATCTTTACCACAGGGTCCCACCACAGTTAGGGATCGGCACTTCTTTACACAGCTGTCCTTGGCCATATGCATCACATGACCATACCAGTGCATTCATCTCTCTTGCACACCTCATCTGATGCCTCTTATGCCGAACTTTTCTCTCATGATGTTTACTCTCTGTTGAACACACTGACATTGCACATCCAGCGAAGCATATTGGCTTCATTTCTTTCAAGCCTATGCATGTCCTCGGCTGTCACAGTCCATGTTTCACTGCCATTGTTCGCATACAGACATCATACAATCTGCCTTTCACTCAGAGAGAGGCCCTTTGTTGTCAGCAGGGGTAGGAGCTCCCTAAACTTTGCCCAACTTAATCTTATTTTGACAGCTATGCTCTCAGAGCATCTACCTCCGCTACTAACTTGATCACCGAGGTAACAGAACCTGTCTACTACCTTTAGCTTACCCCCATGGCTGTTGATGGAGTCTATTTTCTGTACATTTTCGGTGTTTATTGTACCTGTGCATCTACCACACACAAAAGCTATTTTCCCTGTTAACCTTCCTCTGATATTGCTGCACCTTTTATGTGTCCAAAGCTAACACCGGGTGCATCGTACAGAGTTACTACTTACACTTTTTCTACAGATCAAACAGAGCCATCTACCTGAAAGGACTTGTGATTTGTCTGCCTTCCTACTTAGTAAGACTTTGGTTTTTGCTCGACTCTCTAAGCCCCTTTGAATGTAGACCTTGCTTCCATACCCGGAACTTCTTCTGCAGTTCAGGTAGTGATTCAGCTATAAGAACAAGGTCATCAGCATAGAGGAGCTCCCAGGGGCAGCCTGTTATCAATTCCTCTGTTATTGCCCTATGATGAAGAAGAAGGCACTTAGGACCAATCCTTGGTGAACCGCTACTTATACCCTGAATTCTTCGTTGTACTCATTGCCAATACTCGGCTTGTTCAGCTCTCACCAGCCACTTGCCTATACCTAGTTTCTGCATTGACTACCAGATAAGGTATCAAGGGACTCTGTCAAAAGTTTTCTCCAAGTCAACAAAAGGTAAGTATAGAGGTTTATCTTGGGCTAGGTATTTCTACTGCAGTTGCCATACCAGAAATATAGCATTAGTGGTGCTTCCCCCGGCACAAAACCAAGCTGCTTCTCATCTAGACTAATTCTCCCCCTTATTAATTGGGCTATGACACTCTCTGTAATTTTCATTGCCGATCTGAATATTTGTCTGTGGGTTTTTGTTAGACATATATAATGTATATACGTATGCATATAAGCACATACTTATTCATGGAACTGTATGTTTATATATGTGTATGTA
Source organism: Octopus bimaculoides (assembly GCF_046866305.1). Classification (NCBI taxonomy): domain Eukaryota; kingdom Metazoa; phylum Mollusca; class Cephalopoda; order Octopoda; family Octopodidae; genus Octopus; species Octopus bimaculoides. Next base: position 111,888,619 of record NC_142928.1, on the reverse strand, counting down.
GGTATCTATGTGTATACATAAGTATATATGCATATGTTTGCCTCTGTATATGTATGTATCTACTTACCTTTTGTATGTGTTTGCACATATATGAAAGTATGTTTGATTGTAATGTAAGTATATGGGTGTCTGTATGTGGATGTTTGTATGTATGTATGTATGTGTGTGTGTGTGTGTGTGTGTGTGTATATATATACATAATGTGGATTTTTTTATACTTCTTTTATTTTTCAAAATTAAGATAAACAAAGTTCTTTTTTAATCTAAAATATACTCTGTACATGGCTGAGCATTATCCTGATGGAAGAACACCTTTTGTTTTGAAACCAAAGGTGGTTGTTTTTCTTCAAGCGCTAACATGATCGACTGGTTGAATGACCAAATCTAAGCTTCTCTGCTAGTTCCTCAACAGTTATGATGGGATTTTGTTCTGCCAGGGTTTGCAAGGCATATTCGTTGAGCTATACAGATCTTCTGGGGCGAGGCTCATCTTCTAGGTTCAGAATTTCTGGAACCCCCATTAAAACTGGCTTATACTTATTATCCCATCCCCATATACTGCATTAATGTTCCTTGCACTTTCCATTGAGTTGTTGCCTTTATTGTACTCATAAATGAAAATATGCTGAATATGCTCCTTTGTCACTTCCAGTATAGCTTTGAAAAAAATAACTGCTAAATTTGAACTGCACTCTTCAAAACTTACACTAAGAATAAGATAAGATAAATTTACTACCAGCTTTTATAGCAAGTTGATGCAGGTAGTTTATCCCATCCCACTCATACAATTGAAAAAGCTGCATTATTCATGGGATATATCTCTATATATATATATATACTAGCAAATTCACCCCCCTCTCATCCATTGGACGGTTTGTATAGGTGAAGAGGGTTAACTTGGACGGTGTTATGGAAGTTTTAATCATCTGATGGACAGGCCATAAGGATTACAAAAATAGTGATTCTCACTTTGAAACTAACAATTTTGAAAGTCTTTGTAGATTACAGAATGCCCCACCCTCTCATGTATCCATGTTCAAAATTTTAGCGTGATCGGATGAACAATACTAGATTTATAAACACACACAAAAAAAAACAAGACAGACAGAACAGGATTCATATATTAAATGAGCTAATGAGGGAGACCTCTACATGGTAGCCAGACCTGGAAGATATAACAAGCAAATCTCCCTCAAATCACACCTTACTGTCTTATGTATGTTTATACGTATATATGAGCCAATGAGGGAGACCTCTACATGATAGCTAGACCTGGTAGAAATAGCAGCCAAATCTCCCTCAAAACACCCTACTGTCTTATGTATGTATATATGTATTAACAGTTCTTTGGCTTTTTGCAGTTGATGACTGTTGCCTTCAGTTAGATAATCATATTGAGCCCTTTACGTATAGAGAGTGGGGGACAGAGAGAACGAGAGACAGAGAGAGGAAAGAAGAGAGACAGCATAGCGATAGTTTTGGCTGACTGTCATCCTGTACTCCCTTTGTTGCCAGCTAAATGGTATGTGCTGGCTGTCTGAGTAACTCGTTGCTTTTAATGATCAGCACGGCAGAAGAAACAGGACAAAAAAGTTACAAAAATGGCGATACTCACTTTGAAACTGACAATTTTGAAAATCTCTTTTAGATTACGGAATGCCCTGCTCTCTCATGTATCCATGTTTAAAATTTCAGTGCGATTGGATGAACAATACTCCAGTTATAAATGCACAAACAGACAGACAGACAGGCAGAACAGGATTTATATATTATATATATCATCATCATCATCATCATCATCATCATCATCGTTTAATGTCCGCTTTCCATGCTAGCATGGGTTTGACGATTTGACTGAGGACTGGCGAACCAGATGGCTGCACCAGGTTCCAGTCTGATCTGGCACAGTTTCTAACAGCTGGATGCCCTTCCTAATGTCAACCACTCCAAGAGTGTAGTGGGTGCTTTTACGTGCCAGTCAGACGGTATGGCAAAGGCTATACCCAAAATGGTGATTTTTACATGCTACCTGCACAGGAACCAGTCCAGTGGCACTGTCAACGACCTCGCTCGAATGTTTTTTCACATGCCAGTAAGGCAATGCTGGTAACGATCATGCTCAAATGGTGTTTTTATGTGCCACCAGCACGGAAGCCGGACAGATGCTCTGGCAATGATCATGCTCAGATGGTGCTGTTAGCGCTCCACTGGCACAGGTGCCAGTCATCAAATTTGGTTCAATTACGATTTTACTTGCCCCAACAGGTCTTCGCAAGCAGAGTTTAGTATCCAATGAAGGAAAGGTACGCATAAGTGGGCTGGCTATACCCCTGGTAAAGGCTATGGATTATGGTCTCACTTGGCTTGTCAGGTCTTCTCATGTACAGCATATTTCCAAAGGTCTGAGTCACTAGTCATTACCTCGGTGAGGCTTAATGTTTGAAGGTCGTGCTTGACCACCTCATCCCCGGTCTTTCTGGGTCTACCTCTTCCACAGGTTCCCTCAACTGCTGTGGCACTTTTTCACACACCTATCCTCATCCATTCTCACCACATGACCATACCAGCGCAATCGTCTCTCTTGCACATATATATATATATATATATATATATATATATATACTAGCAATGCACCCACCCTTGGTTCCAGAAATTCTGAGCCTAGAAGATGAGCCTGCAAACCATGGCAGAACAAAATCCCATCATAATTATGACCTACAGCCACATTGTATTATTTGTTTCTTTCTTATGGACAAAATAGGTATACGAGGAGTGTGAAGGAAACAGCTCTTCTTTATAAATATATTTCAGTAATTTTGTGATGAATAATGCTGAAATTGTTGACACCAAAAACATGCAGAATGGTAGCTTAGTTTAGAATTGCTTCCAAAATGACCTAGACTTATGGATGTAAAGAATTGGATGATGTATGAGGACGTAGGGGTATCTGTATTGCAGAAAGTAAGGTACATGGAAAGAAAGGTGCTTCATTGTGAAAAGCACCTTCTTTGTAATGTTTGGACAAACTGCAGACTTCAACATTTGTTAAGTGAAGCTGACAATGCTCCTGGGTAAACTATGTTTTGTGTAAGTCCAGTGTTGATAGAATAAATAGACAAGTCATCTACACTGCTAACTTGTAAGCATGCGACATATAGTTGTCCACGAGAAAAGCAGGGTATTTATAAGTTGAGACCAACAATTTTGACCCTGGGCTTTGTTGTTTGTCATAGCGTAGCACAATCGCACTGGGAACTGGAGGCGCTTGAATTTGACATGGCACATTTGAGAGAATAAGGGACATGCGTGGAATGTATGCAATCTCTCCTCAATGGCAGCCAGCAATAATGGTGGCTTCTAGGACATGACTTGTCATTGTAGTTACAGTCAATCTTGTACTATTGCATAGTTGTGGTGGGTCCAAATTCCTGTAGTGCATGATAGGTGCGCTTTTCTTTAGGAACAACTTATGCAGTGGCTGTCCTGTGAGTTGTAGAGAGTTGACAAATTTAACTAGATACTTAACAGTGGCATGTTCATCAATGGTAGTATCAATGGAGACAAACATTGAAGCATCTCCAGGTAGAATGTGGAGACGTTCATGCTTTACTTTATCAATGCTTTCATTCCAAGGTTTTAAAATAGCTCTCTCTGTGAATCATGCTACGTTTTTGAAGCTGTCTTGCAATGTAGGAAATACCTTTCCGTTAAGCTCAGCCAATGTAGACACCATGTGCTCACATTGCAGTACATTTCCAGTTTGTAGAAGTTGATGAAGGAATTCCTCAGCCAAGGGGTTGTTGTAGAGATGAGCTCACATATTCTTACTTAATGGAAACTGACGAACAAACCTCCACAGAGGTGAAGACTTCAGACACTTATAGATCTCATAGATCTCATCAGGTTGCGTACTCTGTGGTATGACTGGTAATATTTGATGGAAATCCCCTGCAAGGACAACAGTTAAGCCCCCAATGGCAGTGTTGTTTCTAATATCCCTTACTGACCTATCTAGGACTCCTAGTGCACCATGGTGTGCCAGCTTGCATTCATCCCAGACAATAAGTGTAATTTGGAGCAGAACTTCTGCTGTCAGTGATTGTTTTGCAATATTGCACATTTGGGCATTGCTGAAGTGAGTTTTCTTGAGCATGAATAGAGGCAGTTTTCCTTGCAGCCCTTCTTTGTGGAGATAAATTAGAATGTTTTCGTTTTGGTGGCATGGCTGAAAAGAGTGAATGATTAAGTAACATATAAGATGGAAGACATAACATTTTCAAGTTGTGTATTGTATAATTTCCTTTTTTAGTAATGAATGAAAAGATGTGGAAAAATTCATATGTCAATTTGTATACCATTATTATAAGAAGAAGCAGTAAACTCTGAATGATTTGGCTGTGTTCTATGTTGATAAGTGTAATGCCATTTTGTTAGCTGATATATAGTGGAGTGGATTACTGACTTTATGGAAGTTATTGTTTGTCCAGGAGTGAAGATGGGGAAACAATTTACATAAAAGTGAAATCACTTTTATGTTCTTAAGAAAAATCATAAACTATGTATTGTTTTGAATAAAATTTTGACCCTGGGCTTTGTTGTTTATCAAATAGAAATGGGTTAATATAATTTTTCTCAGAAATCATGTTTTTAAAATTATAATTCCCCCCCCCCCATCTCCACTGAAATTTCCTAATTTCTAACTGTTTTTCGAATTTTGTTTTTTATTCATGTGGAAAGATACAGAGATTATGAATGTGGGAAATATAATTTGTTTTTGAAAGTTTAATTTTTCTGAAAGAAATACTGAATGCCCCTTCTCCCACCTTGGCCACTCATCAGCTATCTGCTTTCTTGTGAAATGCAAATCTTCTGTATGGAAAACATAGGAATGTGAGTAAACTGAGGAAAGAAATAAGAGTTGGGGGTATACAAATGTCATCTCAGCCATGCTAGAAACAACAGGTAAAGGACAGGATTTCTGAGATAACTTCCTTGTAAGTTTAAATGGAAGATCAGGTTTTGAAATACGCTCATCACAAACAGGAATGACAGAATAGGAAAAGGTGATTTCTATAAGATTTGAGCTGCAATTTAATGCACAACAAAAAAAAAAAGAATCATAATTCAAACAGAATTTTAACTGTATGTGTGTGTGAAAGGAAGTTATTTTTGCATACCTTTCTTAATTCCAAAAGAAGGAAATGTAGTGAAGTTGTAATATGTTGACAGCATAAGGTCTCCATACATTATAATGATATATCGAAAGAGAGAGATAATGCCTAATTCTACGCACGCGTGAAACATGGGATGAAAATGAAAATGACCTGAAAATAGCAACCCTATCTCATTTGTGGGGTTCTCAGCGTCACTTTCTCTCCTCCTTTCCCCCTGTCTTTGTGCTGTCTTTATTTCATGTAGAACATACACACAGTATCAACGTTCTGTCAGCTTTCTTTCACTTCCAACTATAGAACATGCATAGGGTATGAAACATCAGCATTTCTCTCTCACCTGCTATCCCTGTCTTTCATCTCCTATAGAAGCTTGTTTTCCATCTCTGTTTCTTTCTCTTATCTCTCTGTCTTTTTCTCATTCCATGTTTCTTTCACTTATTCCATAAAAGTTTATTTGTTTCTGCTTTGAAGAGAGCAGAAATTTAAAGAAAAGAGAAAATGAAATGAGGAGAGAACAGAAAATGAAGGAGATGCTGAAGTGAAAGATGTATGTGTGTGTGTGTGTATAAAATGGGCATGTATGTATGTGCATGTGCATGCAAGAGAGAGATAGAGTGAGTGAATGATGGTGTGTGACGTGATGATGGATGTCTCTTAAGGTATACATTCATATCGAAAATGTGACGTCATGGCCGTTGTCATATAAAATGTTTATGATAGTTGACTTATGGAAAAGATTATAGCATTAAATGTTTGTAATGCAAATATGTGAGTGAAAATAAAGTTTAGTTGGTAGTAGAAATGGTACTGAATCTTTTGATATTCCATATGTCAAAATCGGTAACTTAGTTTTGGAATGCATAAGGAACATACGCACACACTTATACAAACTCTCTTTTATATATGTGTGTGTGTGTGTGTGTGTGTGTGTATATATATATGATTGGGTGTTCGTATGTGCATGTGTGTATTTATTTATGTATGTGTGTGTGTGTATATATATATATATATATATATATATATATATATATATACATGTGTGCGTATCTATTTGTATGTATGCCTATGTGTGTATATATATATATATATTTGTATTTGTGTGTATGAGTATATGTATACGTATGTGTAGGTTGAAGTATATTTATATGGATATGCATGTATTTATGTGAATATATGCACATGTATTTCATATGTATATGTATATAGCTATTTATACATTTATTTTATATATGTGTGTATGTGTTGCATAAAGTAAAGGAAATCCATTACTGTTTTATTTAAACTTTTTCGACCCATGGGTTCAAAATTTTTAAAACAGACTTACATTTATATTAATTAATTATTCATTTATTTACCATTAATTAATCTACTTTGGACATACATGATTTCTTTTTGACTCAAGATATTTTTCCAACTCAAGATTTTCTTCGATTTTATATAACATGATATTTATGTATTTTTATTTTCTATTTGTATATTTATTGTCTCAACTTGCATACTTCTGAAAGACCATTAGTGAAAACCAATCAAACTGAAATGTGTGTCTGTCAATTTGAATCACATCAAAATATCCATTATACGTACAATCGCAATTTTTATTCCATTCTTGATCACAACTGCCTGATGAACAGAAACATGAATAGCAATTTTTTGTGATATTTCTGTAATGTTTTTACAGCTTTAATGATAAAATATGTATATATATATATATATATATATATATATATATATATACACACACACACATATATATACATACACACACACACACACACACACACACACACACATATATGTATGTATATGTACATATGTATGTGTGTATATGCTTGTGTCCCCTTGTCTTAACACTGCATGATTCTTGTAAACATCCTGTGAAAATATGGTAAGGTTTCAAATATAGAAGTAAAAATTTTATTGTTAATTTTCACTTAGAAAAGAACATATATTCTTTAAGATTTTTATACCACAGGAAAAGAATTCGTCATTAATACAATATGGTCAATGCTGAATCTGGCCATGATATGGTGAAAAAGTGCAAAGTCAATAAAGAGGGTGGTATACTGATGCTACTTGCCAAACTGACGTTTTTGCATGCTTCAAGAGATCAAACAAAACACAAATCCAAGGCTTCGGTTATTGAGTTTGGGCCAGAATTTCAAGAAATGGTTGAACTAATTATAAAGTTAACATATTTCTATAACAAAAATGTATTTAATTGTGCTACAAGTCTTCTAGAGACCAAACTTATCATGAAATAGTTATATGGAGAATGTTGTTTATTCCCTCTTGCTGTTTTAATGTGTCCAAATTTTACCTGGTGGATAGTCTTATACATGTAAATTAAATTTTTTTTTGAGAAATATTGGTCAAATTTCACCAAGAAAAATCATATTGTGCAATGAATATAATTTTGGAGGCCATTAGAGTCAGATGTTATGTTTTTTTTTCCGATTTTGAATACAGTCAGGATAATTTGTAGCAGTGTTTACATATTTGTTTTGGATTTTTTTTTGTCTCTCTCTTACTAACAGTTTTGCTGTAAGTTACAGATGTTTTCGATGTCTTTAATTTATGTTTTTAATGCTTAGAGCAAGGAATTAGTTTTCGATTAAGCCTGTTAAATCTCTTTTTAGCCCTTTTAATATTAATCTGCCCTGGTTCTTTTATTGCAACTTCCTGTTTTAAAGTGACTTAAATTTAAACCTTCCATCAAAATTTCGTATTAATTTATGTTAAAGATAAAGTTTCAAAATCCATTGTGTATTTCAGCAGAAATATGGTTACACAAGGATTAAGTTAGAGTTAAGTGGATCCTCTTCTGTCTTCACATAAATGATAAATATTTGAACTAGATCTCTGGTTCCCAGCCTGTCAGTGTAGAAGAGGTTGGTGTTAGGAATGGCATCCAACCATAAAAACCATACCAAAACTGACAATGGATCTTGGTGCAGTCCTGTGGCTTGCCAGCTCCTGTCAAACCATCCAATCTATGCTAGCATGGAAGACAGACAATAAATGATGATAATGATTTTGTTTGTTTTTTTAATTAAGGTCTACATGCAATTCTGAGAAAGATATCAGGTGGTCATGGGATGTTCTTTAAATAACATAAAAATTTCCTTAAATCATACACTTTTTCATTTGAAAATATTCTCAATTTTTTCCCCCCTTTTTAACCAAAAGGACTTCTCCCATCATTTTTAAGTGGGAAGTGCAAAAGAAAAATTAACCAAAATTGTCTGAAAGTGGTGGGGATCATAAATTTTCAAAGATTTCTTTCCATAAAATTCTTATCTCCATTATTTCAAAGGCTGTAACGCCCCCCCCCCCCAACCAAAAAACCCTCATCAAAACAGAGAAAATCCAGTGTATGTAGGAGTCCTGATCTGGAACTCTGCTATTTACAGCCATTTTTAATGGTCTGTTAAAATTTTATTGAAATAGTATCATGTTCCAAAATCTCAGGATTTTTTAAGTTCTTTTACCGACTACAAATATGCCCAAACTCAAGTCCCTGTCGCTTGTACTTTGGGATTTAACTGTGAAATTGACTGTTTGTGACATAAAACAAAATAGGTTTTACATCATCATCATCATCATAGTTTAACGTCTGCTTTCCATGCTAGCATGGGTTGGACAATTTGATTGAGGACTGGTGAAACCGGATGGCAACACAAGCCTCCAATCTGATTTGGCAGAGTTTCTACAGCTGGATGCCCTTCCTAACACCAACCACTCAGAGAGTGTGGTGGGTGCTTTTAGGTGTCACCCGCATGAAAGCCAGTCAGGCGGTACTGGCAACGGCCATGCTCAAAATGGTGTATTTTATGTGCCACCCACACAAGAGCCAGTCCAGGGGCACTGACAACGATCTCGCTTGAAAATCCTACGAAGGCCAGTCAGGTGGTACTGGCAACGGCCACGCTCAAAATGAAGGAGACGACGTTGGCATGAGTGCCAGTCGTCGAATTTAGTTCGATTTCACTTGCCTCAACAGGTCTTTGCAAGCGGAGTTTAGTGTCCAATGTAGGAAAGGTACGCATGAGTGGGCTGGCTACACCCCTGGCAGAGGCCTTGGATTTAGGTCTCACTTGGCTTGCCGGGTCTTCTCACGCACAGCACATTTCCAAAGGTCCCGGTCAGAAGTCATCGCCTCGGTGAGGCCCAATGTTCGGAGGTCTTGCCTCACCACCTCAGCCCAGGTCTTCCTGGGCCTACCTCTTCCACAGGTTCCCTCAACTATTAGAGCGTGGCACTTTTTCACGCAGCTATCCTCGTCCATTCTCACCACATGTCCATACCAGCGCAATCACCTCTCTTGCACACCACAACTGATGCTTCTTATGTTCAGCTTTTCTCTCAAGATACTTACACTCTGTCGGGTATGCACACTGACATTACACATCCAGCGGAGCATACTGGCTTCATTCTTTGCGAGTTTACGCATGTCCTCAACAGTCACAGCCCATGTTTCACTGCCATGTAGCATGACTGTTCGTACACATGCGTCATACAGTCTGCCTTTTACTCTGAGTGAGAGTCCCTTTGTCACCAGCAGAGGTAAGAGCTTTCTGAACTTTGCCCAGACTATTCTTATTCTAGTAGCTACACTTTCAGCGCACCCACCCCCACTACTAACTTGGTCACCCAGATAGCGGAAGCTTTCAACTACCTCTAGTTTTTCTCTCTGGAATGAGACAGAAGTTGTTTCCTGTTTGTTTACAGTGTTTATTGCAACTGAACATCTGCCACATACAAAAACTAACTTCCTAGTTAACCTGCCTTTGATATTGCTGCACCTCTTATGTGTTCATAGCTTGCACTGGGTACATCTTATAGAGTTACTACCTACTCCTTTTCTACATACTGAGCAGGGCCATCTACCTGAAGGGGTGTGTGTTTTTTCTGCCTTCCTACTTATTAGGATTTTGGTTTTAGCTAGGTTGACTCTAAGGCCCTTCGATTCTAGTCCTTGCTTCCACACCTGAAACTTCTCCTCTAGTTCTGATAGTGACTCCGCAATTAGTGCAAGGTCATCAGCATAGAAGATCTCCCAGGGGCATCCTGTCTTGAATTCCTCTGTGATCACCTGGAGGACTATGATAAATAGGAGGGGGCTGAGGACCGAACCTTGGTGGACCCCTACCTCTACCCGGAATTCATTACTGTACTCATTTCCAACCCTCACCTTACTGACAGCATCTCTGTACATGGCTCGCACAGCTCTCACTAACCATTCTTCTATCCCAAGTTTCCTCATTGACCACCAGATAAGGGATCGGGGGGACCCTGTCAAAGGCTTTCTCCATGTCAACAAAAGCTAGGTACAGAGGTTTATCCTTGGCTAGGTATTTCTCCTGCTGTTGTCTTACTAGAAATATGGCATCAGTGGTGCTTTTACCTGGCACAAACCCAAACTGCATCTCATCTAAATTGATTCGCTCCCTAATTAGTTGGGCTATGACCCTCTTCGTAACTTTCATAACCTGATCTAACAGCTTGATGCCTCTGTAATTATTTGTATCTAAAGCGTCACCTTTACCTTTGTAGCAGTTGACTATAGTGCTGCTACACCAGTCATTGGGTATGACTCCTTCGTGTATCACCTGGTTCGTAATACAGGTGACTAGGCTGTAGCCAACACTGCCAGATATTTTGAGCATCTCTGCAATGATTCCTGATGGGCCGGGGGCTTTCCTTGTCTTCATACTCTTAATTGCTTTATCTACCATGGTACTGTCAACTCGGATAGCTGGTCCCTCTGTTGGGTCGACATACGGCAGACTCACTTTCTCCCATTCATTCTCTTTATTAAGCAATCTATCGTAGTGGCATCTCCAGACCTCTTTCTTTGCAGCCCCATTTAGTGCAAGCGTACCATCATCCATGCAAACACATTTCTCTCCTATGACATCACTATTCTCTCTCCTACACTGTCTTGCAACACGAAATACCTCAAGTCTTTGGTCCTCACAGCGCAGAACATTGGCAAATCTTTTCTTATCTGCTTCTCCTCTGGCTAAATAAACCTGTCGCCTAGCTTCCTTTCTGGCAGATTGGTACAATTCCCTGCTACCACCGTTCTTCCAGTCCTTCCAAGCCTGTTTCTTTTGTCTAATAGCCCTGTCTACCTCCTTGTTCCACCACCACATCACTCTGGGCCGAGAGGGGACTTTACCCCAGCCACAGATCTGGTCGGTGGCTCTCAGCAGGTTGTCCCGCAGAAATCTCCAATTGTCTTCCACGTTGTATGATGCTATATCCCCTTCTATTTTGTCAAATGCTTCAAGTAACATGTCTCTGAGTCTCTGTCCATTTGCAGGGTTTTTAAGCTTCCACACCCTTCTACTCCAAGCCGGTTTACTTCTGGGCACCCATTTTGCCTTGACCCCGAAGTCGCTAACTACTAATCTGTGTTGGGGTGTACATTCTTCGCCAGGGAAGGTTTTGGCATTTATAAGCCGCCCTCTTTCCCTGTTTCTGGTGAGGATGTAGTCGATTTGGCTAGAGTGTCTGCCAGATCGGTAGGTGACTAGGTGACAGGCAGGTTTCCTGAAGTTGGTATTGCAAACCATAAGATTGGTTGCATCACAGAACTCCAGCAGTCTGGTTCCCTCCTCGTTGGGGGAACCGAAGCCATAGCCTCCATGTATGCCATGGAAGCCTCCAACACGACGTCCGACATGACCATTGAAGTCACCAGCCACAAAGAGAAGGTCCATGTCACTTGTCGACGAGGTAGATAGCAAGAGGGTTTCATAGAATTGGTCTTTCAGCCCATCCGGTAGCCCCGGTTGAGGGGCATAGGGTGAGATGACAGTAGCTAGCCTATGATGAAGCACTAGTTTAATCTTAAGTACTCTGTCACATACTCTAACTACCTCGATTACCTTATCAACGCATTTCTCTGCTAGAAGTATTCCTACGCTCCCGACCCCGTCAGTGTTCTCTGCCCAGAAAATCTTGTACCTGTGTTAAAATCTTGTACCTGTGTTAAAATCTTTTACATAAATATTTTTTAAATTCCACCCCCCAAATTTTCTTTCCAAGAACCTGAAAAAGAATACACAACTACTGTCCCATAGTCACTATTAATTTGTGTAATTTGAAGATGATTATAAACTCAGTTTCAAAGATATGACACTACAAATATGGCTAGTTTTCAGGCAAGATTTCAACTAATTTGCTGACTATTCAAATTGTCATATTTCCTAAAATATTTACCCAAATTTCACAAATGAGGTATCAAAATATTTCTTTTTGGATGCTCTTGAAGAAAAATTACATTTAAATATTCTCAAAAATTTATGATGATACCTACTTTAATTAGATTTGCTAATGGAATCTGTAAGATTGTATGTATTTTTTTGTGTGTATATGTTTATGTCTTGGTGCTGCATAATTGTTATGAACAAACAACACCTTCATACATGCAATGTTTTTTGTTTCCAATCTTTCATTAAAACATGTAGCCAGTGTGAAATATTTTTCTTGCTTGAAAAAAAGAGAGGGTTGCTGACAGGAAGGGCATATTGCTGTAGAAAATTTGCCTCAATGAATTCCATTTGACCCTTGTAGGCCTGAAATAGTGGACATTAAAATGAAGACTACTATGATACTGTAGCTGTCTGTCTGTCTATCTGTCCATCCATCCATTTGTTCACTTTTATTTTACTGTCCATCAGTTTCTCTCCAGTATCTGCTGTTCATTAACAATTGTATCTGAAACTATTTTCAAACACTTGGGAATATTACACTGCTTGAAATCAATCAGGTGAGTGTTGGGTATAAGAAATGCATATGTCCATAGATAATCTGCCTCAATGGATTCCATTTAACCCATGCAAGCATGGAACATTGGGCCTTACAATACTGCTGCTATTAATAGATAATAAATATGATATATTTTAAAAATATATGTTTTATATTTTTATATTCTACTTCTCAGTGTGTTTGCCCCAATGGATCATGTTGTTATGAAGAAAAATTATCAGTGAAATACATGTTTAATCCTGCAAGCCGTGATGAAGAAATTTATCCACCTCATCTTGCTCGAATGGGTCACAGTCTGATCAGTTGTGGAGATGATGTTCTTTATCTTTATGGAGGGCGTTCTCTTAAATATGGTCTTATCAATGAAATGTGGATGTTCAATCGTAGCAGCCAAGAATGGTCTAAAGTCATTGCTAGCACTGATGAAGAACCAGCAGGAAGGTTAGTTGCTTCTTTTGACTCATTTTATAAGAAGATAATAATGATGATGAGGATGAGGATGACTCCTTCCCTCCTCCTGTTGATTTTGACATGTGAGTGGTTAAAGGAAAGGATTTTTAAAAAGTGCATCTATTTGTGACTGATGCATGAATGTAAGGTGAGTCCAAGTATGGATTTTATTAAGAAGTCACAGTAGGGACAATGATGATTTTGCCTGGGAGACAAATGTGTCAGTTGATTACCGGATAAAGTTCTTAATAATATTAATAATGATAATCCTTCCTCCTATAGACACAAGGCCTGGAATTTGTGGAGAGGGGGATAGTCAATTACATCAACCCCAGTACTTGACTGGTTCTTATTTTATTGACCCCAAAAGAATGAAAGGCAAAGGCGACCTTGGTGGAATTTGAACTCAAAGCATAGCAGCAGATGAAATACTGCTAAGCATTTTGCCCAGTGTGCTCATGATTCTGCTAGCTTGCCACCTTAATAATAATGATGATGATGATGATGATGATGATGATGATAATAATGGTTTCAAATTTTGCCACAAGGGCAGCAATTTTGGGGGAGGGATGATTCGATTACATTGACCCCAGTACTCAAGTGGTACTTATTTTATTTACCCCAAAAGGATGAAAGGCAAAGTCAACCTTGCCGAAATTTGAACTCGGAATGTAAAGACAGACGAAATGCTGCTAAGCATTTTGCCTGGCGTACTAGCGATTCTGCCAGCTCACTGCCCTAATACTACTACTACTACTACTACTACTACTACTACTACTACTACTACTACTACTACTACTACTACTACTACTAATAATAATAATAATAATAATAATAATAATATATTTTTTAATATTTTCTGGATAATATATAGTTTATAACTAGTCAATTCTTAGTTTTGTTTATTATCCATTGTATTACCTGCATTTCAATTTTATTATATTGATCATGGAATGATGAAAGGCGTCTTCACTTTTGAAACATTTTATTTTGTAATTTACCACAGATGCAGAGGTGGTGGTAGCTACCTCTGCATCAAGAACAACAAGAACCACCACCATCATCATCATCATCATCTGTTGATATTGGAAGAGTACAATTTATTTCTGCTAACATTTCTACAACAGCCTAGAACTCTTCTACATCTTGTTAAGATCACTATTCCATCTCCCTTCCCTCAGTCCAGACATGAATATAATACTATTAAAAATCTCATTCATCTGAAATATGTTGGAATGCACACCAACTGTGTTAATTTCAGAAGAATTCCAACTGTCACACTCTGAGTGTGGCCACCTTACTTACCTCATCAGGTTATTTCTAACATGGAAAAGCAATACCACAGCAATCTGAGCCTAAGTATGCTTCTTGCCTACTGGGCTCTCAATGAAGATATGTCTGAGACAAAGTGCAGTAGAAAATTCAAATCAGACTACTTTTTAAACTACAAGTATGTCTTTTCAAATTGTATTTTAATAAATGTGTAATTATATGTGTTTTAAAAAAATTTAGTTGCATACCATACAAAACTGATATGAGAAAGAACTGTTACAAACTTTTTTTCAGATTCAGCACAAAAATTACTATATGAATTAGAATATTTTCCTTCTTGGAAGACTGTTTTTTAACTGTGTAATTAAATATTTAAGCAGTTTTCTTCAAAATATTTTTTCTTAAAATAACTAATGTAAAAAGAATACTTTTAACTTAGGTTTTTTTTTTTTTTTTTATCATTCTGTTGTAGGTATTACCATGCTGCTGTTTGTGTGCCCATCATTAAGACAATTTTTATTTATGGCGGTATTGTTGAAACTGGTAGAAAAGTTCAGAAATATAAAGTGACCAATGAATTTTGGAAGTTTGCAGTAGAATCCAGGAAGTGGAAGAAAGAACAAGTAGAATATCTGTTATATTCATTAAAATGTTGTATTAAAGCATAAATGATTAACTTTAGTTTATAACTGAATTAGTCATTTACTAATTTTGTATAATTTTCTCATAATTGCTATTTTTCTGTAATGATTAGAGCAATTACTTTAATCCTTTCTGTAAAAAAATATATGAAACTTTCCTTAGTCATTTCTTACCAAAGTGTGCGGAATCATTTGTGTTTACTAAGTTATATGTAAATCTAAACATTGTCTTAAATTGTGTTACTACTACATTAATGACACACAATTTCATAATTTAAACACTTGTATGTAGCCCAACATTTATTCAGCATAGATTTTGTTTTTTGAGAAAATGGGAAAAAACTGAATTTAAATTTGTGGCCTATGCTTAAACTAAGCTCATTTAATGTTTGTGCTAAATTTTCTGGAAAACGAAAATTTTCCTGATAATGTTATTTCTTGCACATGTGTACAAACATGCACACAAATGCACTGTCATTTTTTGTTTGTTTTAACAGAGTGATTCTTGGTTGCCTGCTGTTGCTGGTCACACATTAACATATGTGCTTGATACAAAATTGGTGGTCATTGGTGGATTTTCAACAGAGAATTATTTTCTTGATAAAGTCCTCATTTACAATTCCGCACAAGCTCAGTGGGATATATACCATCGCAAGAATCTAAGTGGTGTTATTCCTCTTGGTAAGTAGAAGTCACTTCATTATCATTATGTGTATGCAACAAATTGAAAGATATAAGATCTTGTTATTTTCAATTTGTTACATCCAAATGAAAACAGTTCCATTGATCCTTATGCTTTAATTATTCTTCTGTAAAGAATCCACAATTCAGGAGCTTACAAGCTTAGGTATTAAAATTTTGATCACTGGTATGGTATTGCTTTTCAAGATATTTTATGAACAGAAGAGATAAGCCTATTGGTTCCATTTTAAGTGTGATATAAAGTAATGAATTTAGTGTTAGCGCACATCCTGCTTTTCTTTGTAAAAACATTTTCCTTTTGTAGGCTGCATAATAGAATTGAAGAAGAGAATAAACTGAGTATCTTGTCATTGCTGGGCAATTTTCACAATAGAATGCCTTGGTGAACTTTCAGAACAGCATGCCCACATAAGTTGGATTTTCTCAGTTTTGATGGAGATTTTTCAAATTTATTTTTCACTACACCTCCCCCTTCAGAACCGATTTTGTCCAATTTCTTTTTTTCACTACACACTTAAAAACAATGGGAGATGCCTTTTTGATGAAATACAAAAGGATTTTCAAAAATTTATGATTTTTTCCAAATCCCCTCCACTGCTCAACACTGATTTTGGCCAATTTTTTTTACACTATGCACTTAAAAACAATGGGAGAAGCTTTGTTAGTTAAAAAAAAAAATGGGTGAGGGTGGGGGATGAGCAATCATCATTACAATCTCTACTTCCTTTATTTTCAAACAGAAAATGAAATGTAATTTAAAAGCAATAGCAAAATTTTTTAATAATTTTTTCATTAATCCACCTCCTAAAATTTCAGCTTATTTTCAAAAATTTATTTTTAATATGCGATTTGTTTGAGTTCATAATTTCACAATAATTTTCAGGTGGAAAGATGTGTGATTTTGTTTCTAACACATCCCACGACCATGTGTTACCTTACTTGTTTCTTTGTTATTCCAAGATGTATTGTTATTTTTCAATATTTTTCTCCTCATAAATGCATTTTATGGAATAATGATGTGGAAGTAAATGTTTTGTTTAGCTCAAGGGTGGTTCATTGCTGGATTTTAAGTAACAGCAGGAAGAAGTGACAGTGAAACTCAGCAAGCTGCTCAACTGTGCCAATAAAATAATGCTGAAAATATGAGACAAGGGTAAAATCCCTATAGACCCCATACAGTGGAGTCAAGCACAGTTTGAACATACAAAAATACACTTTTTGTGTCATCATTTTCTTGTCAAAATAAACATTTTCCAAGGAAAATTATGTCATTTGAAAGTTCTGGATGTGAACTCTCTTCTCATATGGTTTTATTTAAAATCTGACAGTTACATATCGTGTCAGGGGTTCTCAAACACCCTGGTATTTCCATACATTTATGAAGTTTGTCCCGTTTTTTTTTTGTTTTTTTTATTGCAGAAATCATTCCTAGTTCAATGCACTCAAGTGTCATAACTTCAGTTGAGTTTAAAATCATACTGTCATGAAGAGGAAAATTTTTAATTTTATTTTGATATAAAATTGTTGGGAGTAGGTCGGATAATTATTACGAAATATAAAACTTAAAATTTCATTGTTAATGTTTACTAAGAATATAACGTATTTTCTTCAAGATTTTTGTATGATACAAAAAATTTTTTTTCGGAAATTTAATGTTGTTATTGCTAAGTCCAGCCATGGTATGGAGAAAAGTGCAAAGTAAGTAAAGAGAGTGGTACACTGACCCTTCTTAACAAACTGACATATTCATGATCAAATGAGAGATCAAATGAAACACAAATCTAAAGCTTCAAATCTTATGTTTGAGTCAGAATTTCAAGAAATGTACAAAAAATGCACTAAATTGAGTTTAATAAGTCATTTCGAGCCCAAACTTACCATGAAATGGTTATATTGATGACATTGATTATTTATTCTGTTTATGAATTTGTGTTGCAAGATTCCTGATTCCTGTTGTTTATTCCCCCTTGTTGTTTCAACGACATGTGGCGAACCACTAGGCAAACCTAGTGGATATTCTTATACATTTGTTTTACTTTGAAAGATACTTATCAAATTCCACCAATAAAAATTATATTGTGCAATGCATATAATTTTGTATACTATTAAAGTCAGATGTGATGGGGGTTTTTTTTTTTCTGATTCTGAATACAGTTGGGATAATTTGTGTCAGTGTTTACATATGATTTTTAGTTTTTTTTTCTCTCTCTCTCTACTAAAGAATTTGCTGTAAGTTACAGATGTTGCTAATACCTTTAATTTATGTTTTTAAGCTTAAAGCAAAGAATTACCATAAAAACTGATGTAATTTGCGCACCTGTGTAATTTACGCAGGTGATTTTCAGGATAAAAATTGTTAAGAAAAGCTACTACTCATATAAAATTTACACCGAAAAGTTTTCAGAATTGCTGATGTGGCCAGGGGGAAAGGGTTTTCAATTTAGTTGTATTTAGCACAATTTCACTGACTTATGATTAAATTTTATTAAATTTTCATTAAATAAAAATAGTTTCTGTTTAACAAGCACCACATTGAAAGCTATTAAACTACGAAGTGTTTGTGTTGTTTATAATAAACTTTATTTTACATTTCTTGCCCACAAGAGATTATATCCGATCTTTAGCATATTTCTGTATGTCTTCTCAAATCATGATCACAGGAAAAGTTGTTGATAATTCTTATCAACAAAAACAAAGCTGATAAATATGCACAAGTGTTGCAAATTAAGTTTAATTACCAATAAACATCAGCTTGGATGACTCTTTACTCAACCGACAGAGGAAGGTGACTAATCAGACTGATTATGTAAACAGAATTCTGATTGGTCAAAAGTGTCTTCTTGTCTTGAGCTCTGATTTTCCACCTATTCTTGTTGGAATAGCATAGAGACCAAACTGATAGTTTGGTAACCTGCTAAAATAAACATTAAATATTGAAAGGGGAAATAAACAGCTTTGCAAGTTTAACTCAGTGTTTATTGAACAAGAGAGGTACGAAATTTAAGAAGCAACTTGTTAGAATACACACATCTGTGAGGAGATACAAACAAGAATAGTAAAAATCTACTATACCAAAAGAACTGGTAATACATACATTACAAGTGTTCTATGAAGAGAACATAAGATTGTTGCATAATCCAACATGAAAGTGAAATGGCATTAAACATTGTAAAAGGTAAATGAAGGTTTCTGTAGGAATGCTAAGTCATATTCACTTAGTGAGTTTACATGCGCAAAGATGAATTATGATGTTGTCAGCAGTGATGAATTTCATTGTCCTAACACAGAGGAAGCAAGCAATAGCTTCCTGGAGGCAAAAGCAAGCTAGACTCAAGTGGAGAAAAACTTATCTATTTAAGGAAATTGGTGGGCTCCATTGCAATAGGTAGAAACTCCAAGCAATGTAAAATATGGCCTGGACTGTGATTACCAGCATGAACATCAAACTTCAAAAGAATTTAATGGTTTTAGATACAGAAAAAGTAAGCATTATACCATCCAGCAAAAATAAATGTCAACTTCGTTATATTTTTTCTGTAAAAATCTATTTTGACATTAAATGAGCCAACTTCCAGTACGAATATTTACATTTGTACGTCAGTTTTCAACAAAAAAATTTATAAAAAATTCTGGAAATGATCTACTCATGTAATTTATGCACTCACTAAAGTTTATTTTGTTTCTTTTACAAAAAAAGTGTGTAAATTAATGCGTTTTTACGGTAGTTTTCACATCTTATTTGCTTTTTAATCTCAGCCCACAGGTAATTCTAAGAAAAGTATCTGGTGGTTGTGGTATGTGCTAGAAGCAATAGCTAAATCTCCCTTAAATCATACATCTTTTTGCTTGAAAATATTGTCACATTTTTTTTTTCTCTAAGGAGGCTTCTTCCATGATTTTTAAGTGCATAGTGCAAACAAAATTGGCCAAAATCAGTCTGGAGTGGGTTGGTAGTGGAAACAAATCATAAATTTTCTGTAATTTTTTTCCTTAAAAACCTTATTCCCATTATTTCCAAGATTATTGATGCAAAAAAAGAATTGAAAAAGTCCCTATCAAATTTGAGAAAATCCAACTTATGTGGGTGTCCTGATCCCAAACTCCACCATTTATGGCCATTTTTAATAGTCCATTAAAATTTTATTGAACTGTTCTCATTTTCCAAAATCTCAGGATTTATTTAGTTCTATACCAACTAGAAATGTGCTAAAACTCAAGTCCTTGTGACTTGTAGTTTGGGATTTAACTTGGTTTGAAAACACTGTGAAATTGACTATTTGTTGCATGTAACAAAATACATAAATATTTTTAAAAACTGCCAAAAATAAGTTTTCTTTCTAAGAACCTGAAAGAAAATAGGCAACTGATGGTCACTATTAATTTGTGTAATTTGAAAATGATTATCACCTCAATTTCAAAGATATGACATCACAAATATGGTTAATTATTTCTTTTGTTAAGAACATTTTTTTTCCTTTCTGCACACAGTACAAAAATCAAAAATTTTGTTAAGAAAATTTTTTCCTGTACACACGTTTATTATTCCAACAACACTTTTGTTGGTTCTTTGGTGCTTTTCTCTGTGAGAGTTTTGTACATTCCCATACTTTTTTCCTTTTTCCTTTCTTTCCTCTGTAAAAGATGAGTCTTCCCAGCTTGCCCGCATACTCTGGTGATGTCACACTTTGGTTTGCTCAATTGGATGCATATTTTTCCGCCCATGATGTGCCTCACCAACAGCAACTGAACCTTTTGTACTGTGGAATACCTTCACCTCTTGCACGCTCAGTGAAAGATCTCATCATTGACCCACATCCAGACGCGACTTACGCGTCCATCAAATCCAAGGTTCTCTATTGGAACACACAATCCTTGGAGAATAAATTCCAGACACTGATGCAGGATGAACACCTGGGAGATAGGGCACCATCTGAGTTTCTTTGTCGGCTGCAAGAACTCAGCGACACTCCACTTGAGGACAATCTTCTGCTAAGAAAGTTGTTTTTCTCTTGTCTACCGCCAAATGTGTGGAAGCGCAATGGCCCAGTGGTTAGGGCAGCGGACTCGCGGTCATAGGATCGCAGTTTCGATTCCCAGACCAGGTGTTGTGAGTGTTTATTGAGTGAAAACACCTAAAAGCTCCACGAGGCTCCGGTAGGGGATGGTGGCGAACCCTGCTGTACTCTTTCACCACAACTTTCTCTCACTCTTACTTCCTGTTTCTGTTGTGCCTGTAATTCAAAGAGTCAGCCTTGTCACACTGTGTCACGCTGAATATCCCGAGAACTATGTTAAGGGTACACATGTCTGTGGAGTGCTCAGCCACTTGCACGTTAATTTCACGAGCAGGCTGTTCAACTAGAACCCTCAATGTCGTAAGAGACGGAGTGCCAACAACAACAACTGCCAAATGTCCAATTGATACTCGCCACAATGGTTGACTTCAATTCACTCGATCAGATAGCCACCACTCGATCAGATAACCACCACTCGATCAGATAGCCACCACTCGATCAGATAGCCACCACTCGATCAGATAGCCACAAGATCATAGAGTTTACTGTGCAGCCTGCACCTTACCATACTTGTTTCAACCCCGTAGTAGCTTCCTCTACTACTATAGAGTCTCCTGCCTCATCACATGACGACATTTTGGAGAGAGTCAATGCATTAACACGTCGCATGGACACACTGTGGCGAGAATATGCCAGCTCTCGTCGTCCTCTCAGCAGAAGCCATTCTAAGCCACGGTCATCTAGTTCTACTCCAATGGTTTCCAATCTCTGCTGGTACCATGCCAGATTTAAGGACAAAGCCTGTTGATGCATCCAGCCCTGTTCATTCAAGCTGTTGGGAAACTAGTTGTGGAAGATTTGGGCACATCAACAACTTCCTGCAATTTTTCATCTCATCATATATTCTTTGTTAAGGATCTAACAAATCATTCATGGTTGACACTGGATTCAGCTGTTCTATTTGGCCTTTGCGTCTTACTTCAGACAAACCGAAGCAATTTGCCATTAACCTGCACATGGTGAATCTATCCTCGATAAAAACTTATGGTCAGGTCTCATTAAACCTAAATCTCAACCTTTGAAGGGATTTTAGGTGGCTTTTTGTTATAGCAGATCTACCATACCCCATTTGGGCCGTGGACTTCTTAAACCACTTTCATTTGTTAGTAGATGTCAGGCGACAGAGACTCTTGGACGATTCTACGTCTTTGTTTACGCCTGCTCAGGTTACTACTAATGCTGTTTTCAGCCCATCAATTTTTGTTGCCACTGCTGGAGATAAGTTCCACTCTCTTTTGGCTTCTTTCCCAGAGCTGGTAGATCCGACTTTCAAATCAAAGTCAAAGTCACACACTCGACTCGCCATTATATCACTACTTCTGGACCACCCATTTTTCACATCCACAGTGACTCGCCCCTGATCAGCTCAAAAAGGCTCGATCTGAGTTTGAGTATATGCTTCAACTCAGCCTTATTTGCCCCTCCACCAGCCCTTGGGCATCTCCTCTTCATTTCGCATGGAAAGAGGATTCAGATTTTCGTCTGGTGGGTGACTACAGACGTTTGAATGCGGTCACTGTTCCCGATCACTATCCGATAAGGAATCTCTAGGATTTTTCTTCAAACTTGCATGGTTGTACTATTTTTTTCAAGGTTAACTTCATCTAGGTTTATCATCAAATTCCAATGAACAATGATGACATTCCAAAAACTACCGTTACCACCCCTTTTGGAAGTTTCGAGTTCCTGTTTATGAGCTTCGGTTTGCGGAATGCAATGATCACATTCCAGAGGTTTATTGACAAAGTTGTCCATGGACTTGACTGTGTGTTCGCTTACGTGGATAATTTGCTCATAGCTAGCAACATGCATGAAAATCACCTCCAACATTTATCTCAACTTTTTCAGCGTCTTCGCACCTACGATGTGCGAATCAATCCTGATAAGTGTGTTTTCGGATAGACTTCTCTGGAATTCCTGTCATTATTTTGACTTTAATGGTGTCCGACCTCTCTCCTCCAAAGTCAATGCAATTCAATATGTCTCTCCTCCCACTTCTTTATGCCAACTCCATCATTTCTTGAGAATCGTCAACTTCTACAGGATTCATACCTAAATGTGCAAACAAGTTACTTCCCTTGACTTAACTATTGAAAGCAAATAAAAAAAAATTCTCCTGTCACTTTATCTGCTGAGTCATTATCTTCTTTCAAGTCAATCAAGAAGGAAATAGCTTCTGTTAAGATGCTTGCACATCTGGTTCCTGATGCTCACCTCTCTTTAACAGTTAATGCATCGGATTCTGTGGTCGGTGCTGTTTTACAACATACCGCTGATGATCAAACTCAACCTTTGGTATTCTTTTCTCATCAATTAAAGCCAGCTGAACGTCGTTACAGTATGATTGATCACAAACTCTTAGTGATCTACCTGTCAGTTCATTATTTTCAACATTAACTTGAGGGCTGAGATTTTGTGATTTGCCTGTCATCCACTTCCATCTGCTGAAAGCATAATCCTTTGTGACACAGCTACTGGTACTCCAAGGCCGTTTGTACCTGCGAACTACCAGCATTCCGTTTTTGATGCCTTGCATTCACTGTCACATCCTGGCATTGCTGCCTTGGTGAAGCTTATCACGGCTCAGTTTTTCTGGCCTAATATGTGCTGGATGATCACCACTTGGGCATGCTCTTGTGTGAAATGCCAGCGTTCTAAAATCCACAGGCACATTCGCGCTCCTCTTGGACAATTGATCTGGTTGAACCATGGCCTGTCAGTCGCAGTTTCTTTTACATATTGACATGCATCGATTGTTTCTCTCGTTGGTGTGAAGCCGTTCCAATAGTGGACATTTCCGCTGAGTCAGCTGCTTGAGTTTTCATTTTTAATTGGATTGCTTGTTTTGGTGTTCCAGCTAAGATGACCACTTACTGTGGATGCCAGTTCGAAGCTGCCTTATTTTGTGAATTATCACGAATCCTAGGTGTCCATCACATTCATACAACCAGCTACCATCCAGCTTCCAATGGGATGGTCGAATGTTTTCACAGGCAACTGAAGGCTGCTCTACGTGCTACTCCTGATCTGCACTCTTGGACAGAATTCCTGCCTATCGTTCTTCTTGGTTGTTGCACTGCCGTTAAGACAGACTTAGGTTTCGCCTCTGCTGAACTCCTTTACAATACCACCTTGGCACTTCCTGGTACAATGTTAGCTCCAGCCAATTCATCACATCCTGATCCAACGTCGTATGTCACCAGACAAAGCTCATATTTCTTGAGCTTTTCACCAAATGTATCTGTTTGACCAATCTGCTCCCTCTCACGTCCCACCGGACATTGACAAGTGGACGCATGTAAAGGACGATTTCGTGTGCTATCGCGCACACCCAATACTTTTAGTTTCGACATCACTGGTCGGGCAGAGACCATGTCAGTCAACAGACTTAAAAAGGCATATTTTGAGGTTTCCACACCCTTTGATGACACTCTGGCCACGCCCACCCCCTTTTGATCCTTTACAACCACCTACAATCCACCTGCACATGCACCTTTGACCACACCATCATCTACACCGCCACCTTCGTTGCCACAACCTAATACTAACGAACCTTATGTCACCAGGACAGGCTGTACTGTGCACTGACCCAAAAAACTTACCAAAACTATTTATCTCTGCCAATCACTTTTGTGTTTCCTGTGACAGACAATTGCTTTCTTGTGTTAATGAACAATTCCAATACACTGTAATTGAACATTTTGTCAAATTTTGTGCATGCCAAGTTATATTTCTTGCAATTATTTTTCTTTTTGACTTGTCACATTTTGTACCATATCTTGTTGTTTGTGATTGGTTACCATCTTTGTTCTTTCCTTGTGCCTGCTTCAGTTATTCTCTATTTTCGCACTGGCATTCTCAGTGGGGAGCCCCTGTAGTGAGGCACAAAGAAGCCAGCACCACTTTGAAACAGTGAGATCTTGCCTGCAACCATTGCCATATGCGAGACAAAAATGAGATCTCGCCTGCAACCATTATTTAAGGAAAAGACAACATTTTCCCTCTCATTCTTCTCATGCTGATGCCGAGCAAGATTTTGAAGCCACACTTCGAGCTCACACCAGACTTTTGTCCTGCTGTGATACCACATGCATTGTCTCCAGAGGTTATTGAACCTCACATGTATGGGAGAGAAGGCTAACTATGCACTGCTGTGAAGATGGTTACTGAAAGCAAATCCCTTGTATGAAGCACCTGTGCATAAACGGTTATTGAATTTACTCTGCCTGAGAACTTCATTCTTTGTATTTCCAGCTCCTTGAATCAACAGAATAATTATAATGGAAGAAGAAGATATCCCAAAAGTATAATAAAAACCTTCCTTCCATTATAGGCTAATTAGGCAAGATTTCAACCATTTCACTGACCATTCATATTGTCATGTTTCTTTTTGGATGCTCTCCAAGAAAATTCATAGTGATGTAATTGATATTTATTGCAAGAACATCAACATATGTAGGCGTAAGAGTGGCTGTGTGGTAAGTAGCTTGCTTACCAACCACATGGTCCCGGGTTCAGTCCCACTGCGTGGCATCTTGGGCAAGTGTCTTCTACTATAGCCTCGGGCCAACCAAAGCCTTGTGAGTGGATATGGTAGACAGAAACTGAAAGAAGCCCGTCATATATATGTATATGTATATATATATATGTATGTGTGTATGTGTTTGTGTGTCTGTGTTTGTCCCCCCAACATCGCTTGACAACTGATGCTGGTGTGTTTATGTCCCTGTCACTTAGTGGTTCGGCAAAAGAGACCGATAGAATAAGTACTAGGCTTCTAAAGAATAAGTCCTGGGGTCGATTTGCTCGACTAAAGGTGGTGCTCCAGCATGGCGACAGTCAAAAGACTGAAACAAGTAAAAGAGTATATAAAAGAACAAAAGACACAGGTATTTTCATTTAGGTGTTTCCAAATGACAAAAAAAAAGAAAGAAAAGGAAAATAGAAAAGTGGTTGAGATACATTGCTTCATGCAGAGAAATTAGAAGGCAATATGGAGTAAATAATGATACTCTTCAAGAAGATGAAAATCAACAACATAGTTGTGGAGAAATGGAAATTGGGTGCCAGTTTTGTGGTGCATTAAACATTTAACCAGAATGTTTTGTTGATGGGAAATTTAACAACTGTTGTCACAAGGGCAAAGTTTGTTACTGTATCAGCTAGATCTCCTTGAATATTTATAGGAGTGAATGAGCAATCCAGAGCATATACATTCTCAAAAATTCAAGGACACTCTTAGATCTCATTTTCCCTTTGCATCCATGGGTGCAGAGATTGTTGAACCATCTACATGTGATTCTTATCATTTCAGAGTGCATGGTCTAATCTATCACCATGTATCTAACATGCACCCAAATGATGGTGAGTGTTGACAGTTTGCATCACTCCATGTAGTTGACTCCAGTGACACAAATTATACAAGAATGAATGATAGATATGATCATGGCTGTCTCAATGAAAGTATTCAAAATGAAATCCTGGCAATTTCATAAGAGAAAACAATGTATTCATAAAAGTGTAAAGAAAACATGAAAGCTGTGATAGAAAATTGCTATTTATTTTGGAGAAACAGAAATTCTTGTAGGAGATGATGCAATTTTCCAACTGTGATAGTTACAAATAAAGATGGAGAGCTATTTTAAATGGATTTCTGAGCATTTCCCCACAATGATAATAGTCCTTTGACTAATTTAAATATACCTAGTCCTAACCTTGATCTAATGACGTAATTTTTTTATTATGACAATGTTTTTCATGGAGCTGAATAACTTGATTATTTAAAAATCAATAATTTGGTAAATCAGTGACCCATTCTTATTGTATAATTTTTTAAAAACATAGCTTTCCTCTACAGTTGTATTAAAAGGATAATTGCTAATATGGAACATCATTTCTCTTTGTCTACACTTCTGCTTCAAACTTGAGCTGTTGTTCTTGTAGACTGGATCTCCATCCACATTAGTGTCTATTTTCTGCTATCATGGGATAGTTTTTTGTACACTCACTATTATTCTTCATTCATTGTGTATTTGGATTTTCATGTCAAGGGTCCATGTCTCATATACCTTAGTGCTATTTGATGACGTACAGACTGTGTTTCAGGATCAGGAATTTCAGCACAAACTGTTTTACCAATATCATTAGAATCAATATTATTTTAAGATGTTAAAATATGAAACTGATATGTTACATCCATTGTTAATTAATAGTCAAAATGTGTTACTGTTATTGATAGCATATTTACCGCAAATGTACAAATGTGGATTTATAAAAAATTTTTATTAAATTAGCACTATAAAATTTCAGTGCATGAATTTCTCATCTAGCACTCATACTGTATTACCACTGCCACTGCTACCACCACCATCACTGTCATCATCATCATTTCTATTTTCAGTGAGTAGTAGGAGCATTTACCATAGCACCCACCGGTACTAGAGAGGTAGTCCCACTTATCATTCACCTGTGGAAGGAGCATAGCAGGTTCCACCATAGCACTAGCACACCATAGCACTAGCACACCATAGCACTAGCACACCATAGCACTAGCACACCATAGCACTAGTGGGGGTGCCATGCACACAATGAATTTAGAGAGTTCTTAATAATCTGTGGTGAGAAAAGGAATGAGAGAGAGAATAATGGCAACAAAAAGGCCAGAAATGGATAGAGGGAAAAAATAAGCCAGAGCATGTATATTTGCTCAGATGACTGAGGAAGGGGAGCAAAAGAAGGAGCAATGTCATCAGAAGGGTCAGAATGGGAGGTAAAATGTAAGGAGTGAGTATGTGATGGAAAAAAGGTAGGAATAGTTAAGAGTGCAGTCAGGAGAGGAGTGAATGGCAATAGTAGAAATGGTCAAAGGTAAGGCTGGGTGGGTGAAAGGAGCAAGAGTATGATGAATAAGCAGGGATATTTGGAGTGAAGTTAGCAGTGTGTGATTGGCAGAGGTGGACAAAGTTAAGGGTGGGCAATGAGATAAAGATAGAGGTAAGTGATGAGTAATACTACAGGTGGCCCAGAGGAGATTGTGTGCTTGCTTGTAGTACAGTATGGTGAAGTTAGAGTGTATTGGGTATGGGAATGAGTGTAAAGCAATATAGTGTCATTGTAAAAAGGATGGTGTTGCCAGTACAGGTGGTGGAGAGATGATAGATGGAGCATCATGAGTGATAAGGAGTTGAACAATAGCTTACTGAGTGGGGGATATGGAGTGGGAAATGCAAGGTAGCAAAAGCTGGGGATGCAAGGCTGCAAAAGTGGCATGGCAGAGTACAAAATATCTCAGCCTCTAGGCAATACCATTGTATCAATGTTTGCTTTGTCATTAGAAGTTGAATCTTCTATGAAATAAAAAATATTATCTTTGGTGGCTTGAAGATTTGCTAAACTTATAAGTTGTTTGTAGTTATCTACTTGATATGCAATTCTATCAAAATAAATAAGGGTGTCTGTAATAAATTCACACTCCATGGTATACATCTTAATTTTATTTTTATGAGTTAAGATAACAGATGAAAGACTAATGACTTGTAGGTATGTGGTATTTCATTCTGCAACCATAATATACTACAAAGTATATTAAATGTTTTTATAAGTCAATACCATGTTCTACTGTGTTAGCAGTGCTTTTTGCATTATTTTGTTAAGGTTATTTCTACAGATATTCTGTAGAAATTATAGCCAGCTCTGATTTTTGCTACAATGATTTTACAGTCAGAAAGAACACCTGCATGTTATGGTCTCCCTAAAATACACAAAATACTTGAAAAATTTCCTCTAATGTGCCCAATTTGCAGTGGATGTAAATGCTGTACAGCCAAGATTTCAGAATGGCTTGGTGGCTTTCTATTTACTGTCGCAAAAGATCAAGTTCCTATATTCAGGATACTTTTGATTTTGTGTCTAAAATCAACAACTTTTTTAAGCACGGAAGCCATGTCAGAAACTGTTTTTTGGTAACGAGGAATGTTTCTTCCTTATATCCCAATATTGACCACAATGAAGGGGTAGAAGCATGCATAAATGCCTTTGAAAAATGATCAACAAAAGTGTTCCATCAAATTTTGTCTGTAGGTTATTGAGACTTGTGTTACGAAGTAACACAATGAAGATTGGACAGAAATTTTACCACCAGATGTGGGGTTGCACCATGGGTACCCCATGGCAGTTAATTTCTCTGTCTTCACAACAAAATTCAAGAAGACAAAATTCAACAAAATACTGAAGACATTCAAATCCCTACATGGATTTGAACCAATACTCTGATTATGGTTCATTGATGATGTCTTTTTTGTCTGGGAAAGGTTACAGGATAGTTTAATGGACTTCTTGCCTTTCTGTGACTGTTATGCTAAAAACTATGGCTTTAACTCCAACATAAAATTTATGTTTTTCAAAAACTAGAATTGAATTTTTAGACACAAAAGTTGTTTTCTGGAAGCAGAATAGTGACAGAGTTATTTTTCAAGCCCACATTATCCCACATTTACCGCCACTCCAATTATCCACATCATATAATTCGGTCAAATTTGAAATTCTAAGTTTTGAGGATTAAACAGATTTGTACTGACATAGAGGATTACTGGAAACATGCAAATGCTTTTTTTACACCATTATGTCAGACGCATTTACAGTGAATCACAATTAAAGGAAATAGCAAATGAGATAGCTAAGATTAGCAAAGAAAG
The DNA here is from genome assembly GCF_046866305.1 of Octopus bimaculoides. Classification (NCBI taxonomy): domain Eukaryota; kingdom Metazoa; phylum Mollusca; class Cephalopoda; order Octopoda; family Octopodidae; genus Octopus; species Octopus bimaculoides. The sequence continues at coordinate 111,858,836 of NC_142928.1, read as the reverse complement.
TCAAACCTTCACGCATAATTTTAGCAAACACAATACAATATGTGACAGAATTCCTTTAGCAATTAACTGGTACCGAAATTTTGCTGGCATTTCAAAAGTGTTGCATGAAAGTTACCAGCATGTTGCAGAAAAATATCCTTGTTTGAAACAGATATTTCCTCAGCCACCTATTGTAGCCTTTAGACAGAATAAAAATATAAGAGAATTATTGACCTCTATTTCTGACTCCAAGAAAATGAACATTGGAGTATCTGCACTCTGTACCTTGAAAAGCAGCCACAAGGGATGTAAGCCCTGTTCATTGTGCAACAACATGTGTCAAGTGAATTCCATCAGGAGTCATAACAGAAATGTTATCATTTATACAAAAGGTAGGACATGTAGAGATTCCCACATTGTGTATGTGGCAAAATGCATGAAACACAACTTGATTTATGTTGGTTGTACTGTTGTACAACTAAACAAAAGATTTAATGGGCACAGATTCGACGTCAGGCACAAGAACAGTAGTTCAACAGAATTTGCCGAACATTTTGCTTCAAACAGCTGCAATTTCGAAAAAGACTTAAAAGTGCATATTCTCAAAAAATGTTCTGAATCTGCTACACTTTCAATACTCAAAATACATGAAGAGAAATATGTTTGCAGGTTATTAACATCACACCCTGGAGGAATGAATAAAATGACAGAAGAATTTCATCAAATTTATTCAAAACTGTTTGATTAAATATTCTTCTTTTTTTCCTTTTCTTTTTTTGCTTTGCTTTTTTTTTCTCTTGTTTTTCCTGTCTTTTTCTCTTCGCCAGTTATAAAATTGAAACTTAAAGACTGATGATGTCATTCCATCAACATGTGGATGCTGGTTGGTCTTGTTCATATTTTAGATCTAAATTTCTGTAATTTTGAATTTTTATCACTTTTTATTTTGAATTTGACCAAGACAGGCTTGCTGTCGAAATATCATTCACCCAATAAAATATCTATTGCAATTGCATCGTGCTCTTCATTTTGTCTTTCCCTTTGTGAAGAATTACGTCAATCCTTTTAAAATTTAGTTGTTGTTGTTGTTATTATTATTATTATTATTATCATTATTATTCATTACTGACTATGATTGCTAATATAACATGATAAATGTGATTGTCAGGCTGATGAAAGCTGAAAAAAATTCAACAGAAAAGGTATTTGATATTAAGGGAAATAATATAATAAGGTATCGCAGTAATATTAAAGAAAATGATATGATAATAAGACGGCATTTTGGATGCCTTATTATTATTATTATATAGAGGCTGAAAGGATTGAATGTAAACAAGTAGTTGAGCGGTGATTGTCACATGTCATGCGACAAAATGAACTCAGAAATTAAACTTAACTGGAAACTGAACAACTCTCTGCTTCTTCTTCACCTACAAAGCAATATGTGTGAAAGCAATGTGTTCATTACACATGTAATTTACTGATATAAGGGGACTTCAAGACCCTGCGGTGTTTTGTCCTTGTGTGTTTGATTTGGTGAGAACATATTAAGATTGAATAGCTATGTTATTGTTTGGGTTCTCTCTGTTCTGCATACACCCCATGAATTATTACCTGTTTGGCGGACATCAGCACAAATTAGTTAATAGTTTGTTTGCTGATTCCTATAAGTAAGAGTTCATGTTCTTGTCAGATTCATTAGTTTGAAATGACTTCAACTGAAAACATTATTTACAATTGACGGATTTTTGTCCTCATCTTGTTTGTTGTTAACACAATGTTTCGGCTGATATACCCTCCAGCCTTCATCAGGTGTCTTGGGGAAATTTTGAACCTGGGTTTTCATTCCTAAGGTATTTTTCAAGGTTATTATTATTATTATTCAGGTCACTGCCTGGAATCAAACTTGGAATCCTTGCTCTTAACCACTACGCCATATGCCCGTGGGCAATTATGGAGTGGCTTATAAATCTAATATTCTCCTATTCCTTAATACCAGTTCCCATATGCTGTTCATATCTGCACTTGGTCTGCTTAGGAGGTTGTTGTGTCCTTCCAGTGGTGTTCTCTGTCTATTATTTTAACTTCATCCCACGTTAATCTTAATATATAAAGCTGAAGTTGTGTGTCTGTGTGAAGCCTTTTTAAAAGTGTATAGAAATCCACATTTTCCACTTTTTCGTAAAAAGTTTTACATCAATGGAATTTTCTCGATGTGAACTTTCCAGCGCAGTAATTAAATTTTTTAAATTCTGTTTACTTTGTGTGATTTAAGGGAGATTTGGCTGTTGCTTCTAGCAACTTTTATATTTCTTCCCTTCTACCTGGAACAGCGTTCTTACACACGCGCTCAACATATAATATAGAGAGTAAGAGTAAAAGAGGGAGATAGAGAGAGAGAGAAAGTGATAGATACAAAGTCATAGATTAAACTTTCCTCTCAGTATTCTTTACCTATTTTTCATAACAGACAACCACACATACGTGATCTGTGACAACAACATACACATTGCTATCGTTCTCTATTCATTTCTCCCCCTCTTCCTCTCTCGCTCTCTCAAACGCATGCACATGCAAGTAAACATAATCATTCACAAAAATATAACTCATGTTCGTCAATGTGGCATAACTACAGAGTTGTACCCCCCGACTTTGGAAGGTCAAAACTTTCAGAAAAATTAATATATTTTTATGAAATTTTCTATGCATATATTGTTTATTATGTAGATTCTGAATATACAAAAATTTTCGGTGAAAGTGTTTTGGGAGGGGGTGGGGGACAATTTTCGGAAATACCACTTAAATTCCTCTTAACTTTCACGAAAAGGAATATTTTTTCGTGAAATTTTCTACAAATATACCTTGATGTATGTACATTTCAAGCATGTAGGAATTTTGAAGGAAACAACTGCAGGTTATTTTTGAGAACTGTTCCCCACTCGATGGTGTTACGGAGCAAGTCGTCCATATTTGTTTCATTTTTCTCTAATATGTGCTTATGTGCATCTGTAGATTTCTAATGAAGTAATAGGCAGTGAAGAGAAGCCGTCATAAGAAAACTTTTAACTACCTCTTCCTCTCTCACTCTCTCAAACACATACATGTGCAAGTACACAATCATTCAGTAAAATATAACTCATGTTCGTCAATGTTTTGTAAATATACAACGATTTTCACTAGGGTGTTGGGGTTAGGGTTTTAGGGTTAGGGTTAGGATTAGTGTTACGGTTACGGTTTTAGGGTCAGGGTTAGTGTTTTAGGTTTATGGTTAGTGTTAGGATTAGGATTAGGGTTGGGTAATCATGCGGGTGTTAATCTGAAAAATTACAGATATGTGAAAAGTACCGACCCTGCCATCTATTATAACTTTTGTTCTTCTGTTTAATATATACATAGATTATGTATCCAAAGAAGAGAGTTTGCTGTGGAAAGACAGCAACCGGTTTAAAATGACAGCAACAGACTGCAGCAATTCACCACATTCCAGAAGCCACTTTGAACATAATGCAAAATGGTGCATCAACATCTTCTGCCCAATCTGATAGAATTCTGGCAAAACTGTGTAGCAACAGATCGCCAGCAATTGCTTCATCACAAATTGCCATCCTAGCTCCTGCTAAAAGGGATTACCCTGCTATGTATAATCAGGGCAGCGCAAAAAGTTGTTTTGCACAAGCATTTCTATAGCCAATTAGACGGATGAAATTTACGTACACTTAATAATTTTACGCAAAACAGCCTTCAGATTTTCCCTATTAATTTCATCGTATTTTGAATTATGAACATATTTACATCATAAGGGTTTTTTCATTGTAAGGCTTTATTTTTTAGTTGATTTTCACCTAGCAAGACTTATCGTAGATGGCGTAATAAGTCACACCCAGACAAGGTCAGGTTATACTGTTAGTATTGTAATAAATTTATTACAAAATATTACAGTAAATTCTAAATGTATTTTTATTTGTTTTTTAATTTTATCAATTTCTTATTTTTTCTGAACATCTTAGGCATTTATGGACACAGTGCAGTATATCACCTTGCTGTTGCTACAATTTACATTTATGGAGGAATGCTATTTACAAAATATTACAAGTTTCATCCTTCAAAAGAATTATATACATTTGACGTTGACAAATTGCAATGGAACATTCTGCAGGCATCAGATGAGAGAATGGTAAATATTTTTCATTTGAAAGAAATGTCTTTCTTTTTCTTTTCAGTTTTGGAAGAGAACATGTTTCTTTTCATTTTCCATTTGTTTTTCCAAGCTTGCATTTATTTCAATGATTTGCAAATTTGGAAAGTTATATGTTGGTATTTCATTTAATTGTGAAGTAGTGAAAATATCTAATAATTACAAATTCAGTATGCTTCATTGATTATACACACACATACTAGTTATACATATATGTATTTGTGTACACACATCTATAAATGCTTACACATTTACATGTATAAAAAAAATAGCAACACATGCACAGAAACACATTTGTAAAAATATATTTTCATATATGCACACAATAGTTATTAGCAATGAAAGTAATTAATACTGAATAACAATCTTTATATATCCTTCTTAATGAGGCTATGCTTTAACAATACCATAGTACTCTGGAAAAGATTACTTAATCTCTCAAGGTACTGCCATTGCCATAAATTGTTAAAGGAACAACTAATATCTGAAGCTGCTTATGTGCAGATTTGTAATTACATACTTCCTGTTGGTTAAGTAGAATATAAAAATTGCTGTTTGGTACTGATACTGCTTCCATCACTAATAATTTTTTTTTCCAGCTTGCTAACTGTTTGTGACACCAGTAACTCAGTGTCTTATTAGGCTCTTTTTTTCTATATATCAGTATGGATGAAGTTTGGCTAGCATGCAGCGATTGCAGATACCTGCTGCTAGTAACATGCAAACATATAGAAATCATGTGATCTAGCAATTCCACTGATGGTGCTGGAAATTTTTTGTCTGCTACTAAAATTTATGTGCTTTTTAGCACTAAATATCTACATGACATGCTTTCTTAAGAGGAATACCACAGTATTATGGCATCTTGAACTATATCCATGTTAAGTAGGCTATAAAGAATGCTCTGTCTGTCTGTCTCCCCCCCTCTCTCTCTCTCTCTCTCTATATATATATATATATATATATAGTTAAGTTAATATGTTAAATTTTTCTTTGCTCGTTTGCCTGATTTCTGTTGGTCTGTTTTGATTTTTCAGTGAGTTTGGTGACTTGTTTGAGTATTTTAACTCTTATTTCATTGGGCCTCACCGAGACAATGACTTCTGACTGAGACCTTTGGAAATATGCTGTGCGTGAGAAGACCCGGCAAGCCAAGTGAGACCTAAGTCCAAGGCCTCTGCCAGGGGTGTAGCCAGCCCACTTATGCGTACCTTCCTTCATTGGACACTAAACTCTGCTTGCGAAGACCTGTTGAGGCATGTGAAATCGAAATCGAACTAAATTCAACGACTGGCACCCATGCCAACGTTGTCTCCTTCATTTAACATGAAACTCGGCTTGCGAAGACCTGTTGGGGCAAGTGAAAGCGAAATTATGATGGCACCTGTGCCCAGCGTCGTCTTCCTGGCACTTGGGCCGGTGGAACGTATAAAGACATTTGAGCGAGATCGTTGCCAGTGCCGCTGGACTTGTTCCTGTACAGGTGACACGTAAAATACACCAATTTGAGCGTGGCCATTGCCAGTACCGCCTGACTGGCCTTCGTGCGGGTGGCACGTAAAAGCACCCAATACACTCTTGGAGTGGTTGGTGTTAGGAAGGGCATCCAGCTGTAGAAACTCTGCCAAATCAAATTGGAGCCTGGTGTAGCCATCTGGTTCACCAGTCCTCAGTCAAATCGTCCAACCCATGCTAGCATGGAAAGCGGATGTTAAACGATGATGATGATGATGATGATGATTTTTAGCAAGCTGGTACTTCGTGTACACTCTGTTATAATTATTTATTAATTATAAAATTTTATATAATTATATATATATAGTCAACAGGTGAGATCCAGAGGTGTTCAATATAGAAAACATATAATAGTGCTCACACGATTTAAACTTATACTCCAAAGTCTTTATCAAGGACTAAGTCCATGGGGTAAAGAGTGGTTATAAAAGGAATCCAGGTGAGATGACAGGGAGATAGTGATGCAAATAAACACACTTGGGCTTGATATATAAAATATAAATACATACATATACACATGTAAATCTATATAGGGATATACATAGAGAGAGAAACAATAACTGAAAATATTCAGATGAAAGCTTGTGTTTAAGCATATAGATATTTGTAAATTTATAGAACAAATTTACATGGAGTACAAAAATATAGAAAACAAAGGAGAGAGGGCATGGTCTGACAACACATTCCACATATCAACATTACAAATATTACGTAATTGTGAGACCCCAGAAATAGCTATTGGACCTGAAATATCATGCCCTCTCTCTTTTGTTTTCTGTATTTTTTGTACTCCATGTAAATTTGTTCTGTAAATATATGAATATCTACATGCTTATACATGAGTGTTCATCTGAATATTTTCAGTTTTTGTTTCTCTATATATCCCTATATATATTTACATGTGTATATGCATGTATGTATATTTATGTAGATTTCATATATCAAACCCAAGTGTGTTTATTTGCATCACTATCTCTCTCTCTATGTGTGCGTGTGCGTGTGTGTGTGTGTGTGTACACAGATTGGCAGAAAGGCAGATTGTATAATGCCTGTGTCACTGCTACATGGCTATAAAACTGGGGTCATAAATGCAGAAAACATGTGAAGACTTGAAAGAAATGAAACATATATGCTCCAATGAGTGTGCAATGTATGTGTGCTTGTACAACAATGTATAGATATGCATAGAGGAAAACTAGGCATAAGAGGCATCAGATGTGGTGTTCAGGAGAAAAAATTTCAGTGGTATGGTCATGTGATGTAAATGGGTGAAGACAGGTGTATAAAGAAGTGCTGATCACTAAACTTGAACAAAACAAATGGATGAGGAAAACCTAGGAAGATTTGGGACAAAGTGGTGAAGACTGACTTCAAGGGACCTAAAGTAATGGTTTTATACTGTCCTTGAGAAAACCCATCCATCTCAGCAAAATTGAGGTTCTGTCAAGCCTTCCCCCACAACTCATCTATTTTCTTTACTTCCTGCTATACTGAACTGATATATTGTGCATCAAACTTATTCCCTATCTCTAATCATCAATCACACTATTTTCACTCAGTGCACTTCCTATTCTGCCTCATATTCATGTTGTACCTGGATCTCATATCTCTTTCTTTCTCTCTCTTTTTCTTTCTCACTTTCCAGGTGGGTAAGCCATATATTTGCCTCTTCAGCAAGACATCTGCTTCTCTCCCTCTATCATTTCTTTCTCTAGTCTGTACCCCTCTCACTTGAGGGTTTTTTTATGTGGGTACTTGGCAGTCTCAATGGTGTTAATGTCATGTAAAGATCACCCAGTATACTTTAAGTGGTTGGCATTAAGAAGGGCATCCAACTGTAGAAACCATGCCAAAGCAGACATAGAACTTAGTGGAACCCTCTGGCTCATCTGTTCTTATCAAACCATTCAGTCCATGCCAGCATGAAAAAAGGGACATTATATGATGATGGTGATGATGCCACTGCTTCTGCCACTGCTGATGACGACACAGGGTGTTCAGGCTAAATTTGACAGCTTACATAAAAGGAAAAGAAAACACAGTATTCCATCCAAAACTAAAAGTATTTTAAAAAATTCAAAAAATATCCAGATTATAGCCAGCAGATAACACTTTACTCAAAGTTGCTACCCTCAGCTTCCACCATGACCTCAGTATGGCTCCAGAACCTGTCACATGTGTTCCTCACTGCTTACCTGGGAAGGTCTTCAAACACCTTGATCTTGGCCAACTGCTTAACCTGGTGTTGCAGGTAGAACAATTGGTGCTTTCTCAAGCGTGCCCCACATATAGTAATCCACTGGATTACAATCAGGAGAATTAGGAGGGCAGAAATTGAAGCTGGTAAAGTTGTAGAAATTCTCTGGTAACCACTACTGGCTTTTTCTGAAGGAATGGCAAGGGGTTAGATTCTGCTGGCATGCATATGGTCTTCCAGTTGCAACCCTCTCCAGCCAGAGATTAACCAGTCTCCAGCAGCTTCACATAGCTACTTTCATTGAGCCTAAGGCTCTGTTCAAGGATGTGGATGTGTATTCTGGCATGCAGATGCAGTCAGAATGCCTTCTGTATCCTTTCCTGCTGAACATAGCTCTGTAGTCTCCACTGCAGCTGTCCATGTCACATCTTACAGCCTTTACTGTGTTCACTGAGCATTGAGCAACTATCATGATGTCATCATTTTGGCACCTGTGTCAAATCCTCATAATACAAGTAACTCTTTTCCAATATTCAGATGGTTTCCTGTCCTCCATGTCAGCTGACTTCTTCTCAACTACAGCCTTAATTTTTATGCACTTCAATGCCATTGACTGTTCAGCAATACATCAAGCTGTTTCCTGATAAAGATAAAAAGAGACAAAAAAAAAATCAGCAAATTTAGTCCCAACACCCTGTATATCATATGTACTGAAGCTCAACTTACATCTGAGTATGACCACTTTTTGGAAAGTTGTAAATTCCTTGAATGTTAACAGCACAGAGCAGTGGAGTTGCTGGTCAATTCCAGATATAGCTGAGATTTGTGTTGACCACTTTTTCTAGGTCCTTCCTGGCTAATAAGTGAGTAGTATTATCCTGCTGAAAGGCTACTTAGTTACTCAAGGTGTTGCCAAATCTCTCCATTGCCATAGTTTGTTAAGAAATGACCGCTATCTGAAGCTGCCTATGTGTAGGTTTGCTATTATATACTTCTTGTTACTACAGGACTTTGTGAGAAACTCATAATGTATTTTTCAAGAAGTTTCTGTGCATGAAATTGATTATAACGAATGAAGCCTGCATAGAACTGCGCACATGTATATGCATATATATGTAGAGAAGTGCTGCTGTTAGCAAGATGACAAAAATAAGTTAAGTAATGAATTTAGTGCATCAGCAAGTGTCTGAAGAGCTTATTTTTTAATCTCTTATATATTTTAGTTTTCCAGGCCAGAGTAGAGGAGTTGAAAACAAAATTTCTTTAGGATCACTTGTTTGCTGATAATGTAATTCTCATAGCTGAATCTGTCAAAGAATTAGAGAAGAAATCCTAAATATGGAAGCAAAGTCTAGAATGAAGAGATCTTAAAGTAAACCTAGCGAAGTTTAGTTAGCTGGAAAAAAGACCAGACTCTGCTGCCTTTAGGGAGGTAGTCTAACTCAATACACAAAGAAGGCACCGGAAAGGACTCTGAACAGTGTATCAAATGAAAACTATGATTACATGAATGATGAGATGGTTTAAAAAGCAAGCTGACTGAGAAATACTTTGTATGTAGCAAATGCGCAGTAATTGTTACCAGTATAAATATCTATGAAATAGATTGTTTTTCTAACATCTGGAAGGTTCCATTGATAGTTTCTGATGCCTCTATGGCTCAATTAACAGTGGAGGTGGGTGTTCCAAAAGTAGAGTAACCAAAGTAAGAATGGTGTAAAAAATGCTCAAGGAACTATTATCTCTGTTGGCAACAAAGTGATTTCTCTGCAAGTGAAGAGTAGATTGCATTATGCTTGTATACTAAGTACACTGTTGTATAGTGGTAAAACATGGGGACTGAATGTGGTGGACTAGAAAGAAATTCAGCAAGAGTACTCTGCAGGATGTGTAATACAGTTCTATATTTAAGAGATGAGGAATTATTTACATTATTTACATTATTTACATTATTTACATTTGACGGATATTTGTCCTCATCTTGTTTGTTGTTAACACAACGTTTCGGCTGCTATACCCTCCAGCCTTCATCAGGTGTCTTGGGGAAATTTTGAACCTGGGGGTTCTCATTCCTAACGATGTTACTATTATTATATTATTATTATTAGGTCGCTGCCGTGAATCGAACTCGGAATCTTGGGGTTAGTAGCCCGTGCTCTTAACCACTACACCATATGTCTACCCTATGTGAAAGGCCTCTCCGAAAAGATACAAAAGATATGCGGCCCATATGACATCAGGGCAGTATTCAAGAGCGATACAACACTTCGCAAATATCTCCTTTGGGTAAAACCACCAACAGAAGAGAATATGACCAAAAACTGCGTGTACTCCATCCGATGCAGCTGTGGTAGGTTATACAAAGGCGAAACATGTCGCCCCCTCAAAATAAGGGTAGAAGAACATCACAAAGCTGTGACACAAGGAGATATTGATAAATCGGGTATAGCTGATCATTCTTTTTATGTAAGCCATTCTTTCTGTTCAGTTGGACTCCACTTTTCGTCTAAGTTAAAATTTCAGTGGATGACAGTATGTTATTTCTGTATAGCATTCATAGGTCTTCATTTAGAACCCATGTCTCACTGTCATTTTTAATCACATGAACATATGCTTTATTCAATCAGCCTTTTGTGTGAAAAGAGAAACCCATTGTTATTAACAAAAGGTAACAACTTATTAAGCTTTTACCTTACCCTAGTTACTACATTTCCATTACAAGCAACACTTGTACTAATTATATCACCTAGTTGTATCTAGGCAGTTCAATAATTATTCATGATGAATAGATTAGGCAAGGATTGCTTATGTTATCCAACTAATTTCTCATTTATTAATGGGTCATTTTGTGATTGTAGACTTCAGTGCTTTATGTACAAGTTTAATTGCAAAGGAGACAATAAAATATTTGGTTAGAAGAGTCAGGTGTAACTCTATATAATTACTTCTTTTCTTGCTTCTCTTGGTTGTCCTGAGTGCATCCTACTTAACCATTAAGATGGCCAAAGTAAGTAGTGACCAGTTATGTCTCCCCCACCCCCCAAAAAAAACTTTAGGCCCAAGGCCTAAAATTTTGGGGGAAGAGTCTTGTTGATTACATCAATCCCAGTACTCAACTAGCATTTTTTTTATCAACCCCAAAAGATGAAAAGTAAAGCCAACCTTGGCAGCATTTGACCTCAGAATGTAAGACCAGAAGAAATGTTACTAAGTATTTTGTCTAGCATGCTAACAGTTTTTACAACTATCTGGACTCTTGAACTAGCAACATCATCATCATCATCATCGTTTAACATCCGCTTTCCATGCTAGCATGGGTTGGACGATTTGACTGAGGACTGGTGAAACCGGATGGCAACACCAGGCTCCAATCTAAATTTGGCAGAGTTTCTACAGCTGGATGCCCTTCCTAACGCCAACCACTCAGAGAGTGTAGTGGGTGCTTTTACGTGTCACCTGCACGAAGGCCAGTCAGGCGATACTGGCAACGGCCACGCTCGAAATAGTGTCTTTTATGTGCCACCCACACAAGCCAGTCCAGGGGCACTGGCAACGATCTCGCTCGAAAATCCTATGAAGGCCAGTCAGGCGGTACTGGCAACGGCCACGCTCGAAATGGTGCATCTTATGTGCCACCCGCACAAGAGCCAGTCCAGGGGCACTGGCAACGATCTTACTTGGCTTGCCGGGTCTTCTCACGCACAGCACATTTCCAAAGGTCTCGGTCAGTAGTCATCACCTCGGTGAGGCCCAATGTACGAAGGTCTTGCCTCACCACCTCAGCCCAGGTCTTCCTGGGCCTACCTCTTCCACGGGTTCCCTCAACTGTTAGGGTGTGGCACTTTTTCAGGCAGCTATCCTCATCCATTCTCACCACATGTCCATACCTGCGCAATCGTCTCTCTTGCACACCACAACTGATGCTTCTAATGTTCAGCTTTTCTCTCAAGATACTTACACTCTGACAGGTATTCACATTGACATTACACATCCAACGGAGCATACTGGCTTCATTCCTTGCGAGCTTACACATGTCCTCAGCAGTTACAGCCCATGTTTCACTGCCATGTAGCATGGCTGTTCGTACACATGCGTCATACAGTCTGCCTTTTACTCTGAGTGAGAGTCCCTTTGTCGCCAGCAGAGGTAAGAGCTCTCTAAACTTTGCCCAGGCTATTCTTATTCTAGCAGCTACACTTTCAGCGCACCCACCCCCACTACTAACTTCGTCACCCAGATAGCGGAAGCTATCGACTACCTCTAGTTTTTCACCCTGGAATGAGATAGAAGTTGTTTCCTGTTTGTTTACAGTCTTTATTGCACCTGAACATCTGCCACATACAAAAACTAACTTCCTAGTGAACCTGCCTTTGATGTTGCTGCACCTCTTATGTGTCCATAGTTTGCACCGGGTACATCTTATAGAGTTACTACTTACTCCTTTTCTACATACTGAGCAGGGCCATCTACCTGAAGGGGTTTGTGTTTTATCTACCTTCCTACTTATTAGGATTTTGGTTTTAGCTAGGTTGACTCTAAGGCCCTTCGATTCTAGACCTTGCTTCCACACCTGAAACTTCTCCTCTAGTTCTGATAGTGACTCCGCAATTAGGGCAAGGTTATCAGCATAGAGGAACTCCCAGGGGCAACCTGTCTTGAACTCCTCTGTGATTGCCTGGAGGACTATGATAAATAGGAGGGGGCTGAGGACGGAACCTTGGTGGACCCCTACCTCTACCCGGAATTCATTGCTGTACTCATTTCCAACCCTCACCTTACTGGCAGCATCTCTGTACATGGCTTGCACAGCTCTCACTAACCATTCTTCTATCCCAAGTTTCCTCATTGACCACCAGATAAGGGATCGGGGGACCCTGTCAAAGGCTTTCTCCATGTCAATGAAAGCCAGGTACAGAGGTTTATCCTTGGCTAGGTATTTCTCCTGCAGCTGTCTTACTAGAAATATGGCATCAGTAGTGCTTTTTTGAACCATTTTAATTTTAATGCTCGTAAACATCATAAGGTGCATACGAGTAATCTGGAACTGTACTCTGGACACAGAGAAAAATACTTGATATCATTCTTGTTAGTTTTCCTAACATCATGGCTGTCTTTGAAATCATTGATTAGGATGACTTTGTCTGGTTTTGAGATCTTAGTAAGCACATGAGCTGCTTTTTGATAAAAACAGTTTTGTCCTAGCTACCAATGGTAGAGTTGGAGCGTAACCACACAGCAACATAACAGTGACTTTTAGCAAAGGGGAACTCAAAGTGATATCAGTCACTCATTGATGCTGATCAATGCCACTGTATAGGCAGCAGATCGTTCTTTACAGCAAAGCTGGTACCATGTTGGTAATGTCTGCTTTTGATATCCTTTCCAGAAGATGATGTCCCTACCAACAAGCCTTCTTGAAACAATAAATTTATTCACTGAATACAGGAATATCTAGACTACAGAACTTCAAGCTTACTTGACTATTTGTTGCTTAAATCAGTTTGCCAAAGTTTTGACATCAAGGAGTGTTTGTATATTCCAGATGATTAGTTTGAGCAACACATTTTATTTAGTCTTTTTTCAGCTGCTAAGTGGAGCATGCTAACTGTCTTGGAATTGTATTGCATGAACAAGTTTATGGCAACTTTGTCTGGATTTTTCTGTGTATGGGATGAGTAGTACAGTCCTAAAATAGAAGTACTAAGTTGTGTTAGTTTTGTTGGAAACAAGTTCTCCTAAACTGCAGTTATAAATGACTGTTGTTCTTTGTTACTGACATGTAAAGTTCTGAATAGAAGCTTCCAACATAGTGTGTTTTTATTGTCAGACACACCATTGCTGCTAAAGTTTAGGGATCCAAGTTTTACATTGCATGAGATTAGTATGTAATAAATATATCTATATATATAAAAATGAGAATGTGTGTCTGTCTGTCTGCCTGTCTGTCTGTCTGTGTGAATCCCTAAAACTCGAGAACTACGCAACCAATTTCATTCAAATTTTACACTTGCCTTACTTAGGGTTCCAGTTGTGTTTTAGTCAAAAAAAATTTTAACTTCTTGCAGAGTTCGAGCCCACAACAACATAATATCTCCTCTACTATTTAAGTATTACGTGTCAAAAGTGAAACAAAAACACTCATGTCAAATACTTTCACTTTAAAAATGAAACTATTCTACTAACCGAAACAATCACATTTCGATACTGTAATGACAGAAACTTTCAGAGTGAGAGAGAAAGAGAGAAAGAGAGAGAGAAAGGGAGAGAGAGAGATGTATATGTACACGTTATTCCACTAACTGAAACAATCACATTTTGATACTGTAATGACAGATACTTTCAGAGAGAGAGAAAGAGAGAAAGAGAGAGAAAGAGATGTATATGTACACGTATATGCATAGATATATATATATAGATATAGATCTATATGCATACATGTATATGTATACACATGTGTAGATGTATATATATATATATAGATGTACATGTAATATGTACACATATATACATATATATACGTGCATACAGATATCTATACATATATACACCCATCACACACAAACACATGCACACAAACACACACATTAGTCATTTGTTTTCTTATCCAAAACTACGTCAAAAGTACTGAACGGATCTTTATGAAATTTGGAAATTATATTCTATGTATAACGGCCATAACTCCCATGAAAATTCATATATTTTTGATGTTGATGAAATTTTAACCCGAACATAACAGATGAGCATTATTTGTAATTCAACGGTACAACAGTGTAAGACTACCCTTTCAGATATACTTTCATTGTGATTTCTGCAATGTGGTGCATAAATTGTCAAGTAAATGAGACGCATCTTTGCCTCCACTGATTCACTTGCAAAGTGTTGAGTAAAATTATTTCGTTGCAGACATCCTTTGGGTCTTTTTATTATCACTACGACACACATAGTCCCCAGTTGGTAACATTGATTTCAAGGCCCTCCTACATGAGAGACTGGCATTCCACTTAATGTCTATGTTCCATGCTGGCATGGATTGGAGAGTTATTAATGTAGAAATATGGTATCGTAGCTACTAACAGTTGAGGGTTGCGTAGTCTAGACGGCGTTTTTAGATTTCATTATTCTCTTTAACCCGGGAAAAGCCGGGTATTTCTGCTAGTATCTTAATAATATTTGAAATTAGTTGTAAAAAAAATAATGCAGAAAATGAAATGCTTTCAGTTTGGGACTGAAACTAGATCACAATTCGACTGTCAGATTATGATCTACAAAGTGCTTACCTCCTCTAAATTGCTTCCAGATTAGGTATTTTGCTAATAGAAAAAACATATTTCTACTTATATGCATGCATTTTTTTGTATGAATGTAATCAAAGTAAATAGTAAGGAAGAAGTAAAATATTGGTGTTTGTAGCTGTTAAATCTGATAGTGTTTCATGTGCCCTCTTTAGCAACAACTTTCAGAGATTGCTTTTCACTTTTCTCTGAAATTCTTTCAATATTTTGATTAACCAGTCTTTTCCAGTTATGTCCATTTTAAATAATAACTCTTCTTTTTAGCTTTATTGATTTTGTTTTTCATTTTCAAAGCAGACTGTTGTCTCATAGGAACAACATTATGTAAATACAGCTTTTTACATTTCATTGGTTTGAATTTATTAATTCCATTTCACTACTGCTTCATTGTACTTGTTACAAAGTTGAGCTTCTATCATTGCATTAATCTTTATGACCAATTGATCCTATTCTTTATAGCTGCCTCATTTGCCTTTTGACCTGCTAAAAATTGTAGCCAAATTTCTTCCGTATCTTAGAAAAGAGCATTTTTGATAATGTGGTCCTGGAAAAAGATAGAATGAACAAGGAAAAATGTTTCTTTTAGTAACTGTTCAATTATTGCTTTGGACAGACATTATTTAAAATAATTCCCACTATAATTTTTTTTATCTTGTCCCATTGTAAATCATGTGTTCAACAATTTCTATATATTATGATGTTCTAATAATACATGTTTATTACAGTTTATCTTTCCTTTACTCATATAAGTTTATCTCTCATATATTATCGCTATCATCATCTAACACTATCTTCCGTGTTGGTGTGGCTTGGGTGGTTCAATATGATCCAGCAGACTAAACTCCAGTGTCTGTTGGCATTTTTTCTATGGTTGGATGCCCTTCCTTATACCAATCCCTTTAGAGTGTGTATTGTGTGCTTTTTTCTTGGCACCAATGCTTGTTAGAACTCTCAACTGAGAAGGGGGTGTAGTAGAGAGGGAGGCACTTTATACCAAGTGTTCGGAGACAGGGACATGTGTCTTGCTGTAGAGGAGACACATGGTTATAAGGGTGAGTGAGAATAGCTGAAAAGAAAGATATAGATGGTGGTGATGTGGTGTTAGGGTGTACTTTCAAGGTACAAGAAGAGAAAGGGAGATGAAGGTCAGCAGTACATAGGGATGGATTTAGTGAGTGGCAAATAAGTGGTGGTGGTGGTGGTGGTATTGATAGCAGATATGAAAGGACATTGAAAAGGATAACAGATATAAGATGATGTTAATAGTGAGGTGTAGCAGCCATAAAATGTAGCTTAGGGAAAATGGAGAGATAATTAGTGGCACAGTAAAGAGTGATCAGTGGAAAATGAAATGGAAAGGGATGATATTAGACCTGAGGGATAGGTGACAAAAATTGGTGGTAACTGGCAGTCATTTTAGGCCTTTGTGACCTCATCTGTGAGGTTCAACATCCTGAGGTTGGTCTTCAGTATTTCTTCCTCTGTCTATATCTTTACGGTTTCCATCCATATTTAGTGATCAACATTTCTTTATGCCACTATCCTTATTTATATCCCTCGCATGACCATACCAGTACCATTTTCTGTCTTGCACATTACACCTGATTCCTCTTTTGCTCATATTTTTTGTCAACACATTTGTATTTTGTCGTATATACACACTGACATTGTACATTTAATGGAGTATCCTAGCTTCATTTCTTTCCAATCTTCATATATCCACTGCATTCAGGATCCATGTTTCACTGTCAAATAGGATTGCTGTTTGTATGCATGTATCATACAATCTGCCTTTCACTCTGGAAGAGAGAGAGAGACCTTCTGAAACCAGCAGTGATAATAGCTCTGTGAATTTTCTTCCGCCAATTCTTAGTTTTGCAACTATATTTTCAGAATATCCTCCTTCTCTACTAATTAGGTTATCTAGGTAACAGAAAGTATCTGCTATCTCTAAGGATTCTCCTGGGCATTTGAAGAAACCTATTTCCTGTGTATTCTTAGTGTTTACTGCTCTTGTGCACCAGTCACATGTAAAGTCTACTTTTTTTTGTTATCTTTCTTGTGCATCCATAGTTTGCCATTGGCACAATATATAAATTTTTTATCTCTCTCTTTCCTACATATCAATCAAGGCCATTTCTCTGATGGGAGTAGAATCTTGCCTGCTGCTCTGATTTTTGGAACTATAGTCTGTGCCAAGCTAAATTTAATAAATAACTTTAAGAAAATAAATTGAGCACACACACACACACACTCTCTCCCTTCCCCTCTCCTTCCCTCTCCCTTCCCCCTCTCCCTTCCCCCTCTCCCTTCCCCCTCTCCCTTCCCCCTCTCCCTTCCCCCTCTCCCTTCCCCCTCTCCCTTCCCCCTCTCCCTTCCCCCTCTCCCTTCCCCCTCTCCCCCTCTCTCTAATAAATCCAGACAGATATCTATAAAGCACTGTGTGAAATGAATTTGGTTACCTATATCAAACAATCAGATACCAAGAAATCCAAGTAGAATTAACATTCAAAGTAATTCTTCATGTATGCATATGGGAACCGGTATTAAGGAAGGATAGGAAAATGCTAGATTTATAAACCCTAAAATTCACTCCATTATTGCCCACGGGCATATGCCATAGTGGTTAAGAGCACATGCATAATTCCTTATCTCTTAAATATAGAACTGTATTATAGACTACATTTAGTACAATGTGTGTTTCTTGATTAACTTCAGGACTATTGATATACTGAGTCAGGTACAGGTAATCGTATGCATAATCTGAATATCTTTCTGCCTGTACTTTGGTACCTGCATATGTATTCCACTATTTTTTGGTGTACACATTTTACTTTTCGACCCAACCTGGTGCCTTACCAATTAAGTGCCTGATTCACTTGAACCCTGATCTGTTATAATATGTATACATGAATACTGTGTGTGTGTGTGTGTGTGTGTGTGTGTGTGTGCGTGCGTGCGTGTGTGTGTGCATGTGTGTGTGTGTGCATGTGTGTGTGTGAGTGAGTGAGTAAGTGAGTGTGTGTGTGTGTGTGTATGTATGTATGTATATATGTGGGTGCATGGCCTAGTCAGGGTGTTGCACTCATGATTGTGAGATTATGGTTAAATTTCTGGATTAGGTGGTGTGTTGTGTTCTTGAGCAAGGCACTTCACTTCACATTGTTCTTTGGTCATTTCAACACCTGATATGTGATACACCCTGCATCTATTCTGGCAACATCGATTTGATGGAAGGTGTACCTACATTTGATCACTATAAAGAAATCATTAGTGCAGGTTGTTCAGCAAGAAATTGCAGAATCATTCTCAGATTACAGGAGACTACCGTCTTCTATGTGTATATATATGTGTATGTGTGAGTGTGTATATCATCAACATTTAATGTCTGTTGTCCATGCTGGCACAGGTTGGACAGTGTGACCAGGGCTGGTAAGCTGAGAGGCTGCATTAGACTCTAGCCTGATTTGGCATGGTTTCTATGACTGGATGCCCTACCTAATGCCAACCACAAGTGTGTGTGTGTGTGTGTGTATGCACGCACATACACACACAACACATTGCCTATTCCAGGAATTTGACTGTGATCTCACCATCATGAGAGCAACACCCTAACCACTGGGTTAGAGAGAGAAAGAGAGAGGGAGAGTGTGTGTGTGTGTCAGTTTGTTTGGATGAAGTTAGAAAAGGACGCATAGCTCATTAAGCTGCATTTGAAAACAAATTGGTACAAATAATCTTGAGAATCCTTTCATCACACCTATTCAGAGAATCCATCTTAAATATGAATGGCTGCTTCAATATAAGGTCAGAAGCATTGACATGCTCCAATTTGGTGATCTTTCTCAGTTTTGGACATAATGCTGGCTATGGTGGACTTGAGAGATTGTATGGTGTTATGTGGATGTTGATTGACCTGTCTCTTGACTATGCCCCATATGTTATAGTCCAGTGGATTGAGGTCTGATAAGCTAGAAGGTCATGTGTCTGGGAGAACATGATCATGGAGATAGGCATGCATCCATGCTTCAGTGGCCCTAGCCATATGAGATGGTACAGAGTCTAGTCGGAAGATGTATGGACTTCCCTGGTATACTCTGTCTATCCAAGGCCTCACAACTTTCGCCAACACCTCTGTGTAAACAATGGCATTGACTCTTAATCACTGTGAGAAAAAATGAGGAGGAATGATATTTCCCTTGTTGCTGATGACTCCCATAACCATCACAGTTGCTTGGAACTTAGTATGCATGACCATTGAAACCTCATTCATGTCTCTGCATAACCATCTGTTGTTCCTTTTGGTCCTGATCAAAGTTTTCCTCATCAGAGAAAAACCAAAGCATTTCAACCTCTTGATGTTTTAACTTGTTTAACAAGTGCTTTGCACAGATCATACAATTTCCTCATCACATCCAAAATAAACTGACCACTCTGCATCTCATACAACTTGTACTGGACATCTTCATGCACAATTCTTCAGATGGTGCATTCTGAAACCTTGAAATCCTCTGCAATGGCTCTAATTGACTTTCTAGGATTTTTATTGAATATTTCTTGGACATTTTGTACAAAGTTGTGTTATGATGGTATTAGGATCCTGTGCATGTACTTTGCCTTTAGCTGCTGATGTTGGAGTCCCATCAGCAGCTTCCAGCTTTTTCCAACTTTGACAATGAAGGATCGAACAATTTTCAGGAAACCAACTATCTCTGTATCACTATGCTGTGCTTTTAAGGCAACAGTTACAGCATGGTTTTTCATTTGTTGAGTTAATCTGATGTCTGACATTATTTATTTGAAAAGAAGGTAAAAAAAAATAAGAAGAATGACCTCTTGAAGAGGTGTCCTCAAAAAGGTGATGCAACATGTGTGTGTGTGTGTGTGTGTGTGTATGTATGCATGTGTGTGTACATGAATATAATAATATTGGTGTAGAACTATAAATATCTAGTAATAAAACGATTGCTGCTGATGGAGGCAGCAATGGTTTCTGAGCAGCATCTCTCACTTAAAACATGTGCTTTAGTGCAATTAATTATCATCTGCTCAATCATAACTTACTTTTGTTTATAAAACATGGACAGAGACAGACAATGTAAACTAGCAGGGAAGAATGAAAAGGCTAAGGGTACAATATAGACAGAAGCAGAGGTTGAATTTACTAGAACAAGCACAGGATCAGCAGCTTAGAAGAAAAGAAATTATGAATGAAAGAGAATGTAATGTGTGTTTACAAAGATGAAAAAAAGTTCAAATTAAAATCCAAAATAAAATTTAATGAAAATATCAAGAAAACTGGAAACGCATGATTAAATATTACAACATCGACAATATAAGTATTGTTTGTAATCATTGTGAAACTCAAGATGTGAGAATATAGCTTTCAGATGTGTTGTTTCTTGAGATTGCACTTTCAGTACTACTTATGTGGACTTTTACCCCATTTCAAAAATCAAACACTTCAGAAAATATAGTATTCCATCTTACAATTTTCAGAGTAACCATTGAATTGCAATGGGTACTGCTAGTATAATGTTAATAGGCTTTCTGATTTGCCATGTATTTCATTAAATGACATTTATTTCATTAAATAACATTTATTTATACAGAACACAGCATAAGTGAAAAGTTTCAAATCCTGTGTAATGCAAATGCATCCACAATATTCAAAAGCCTTATAGTGTGAAGTTGACAGATCACATAAAAAAAATCCTATATTTCTCTTCAGCAAATAAAAAAATAGCTGGCAAGTCTTTTATATTTTGAGGATAATTGTCTCCTCAGTAGAAAAGGCATGTCTTTATTCTTTAGCTATTTGGAGGATTAACAATTTAAATTCATCATGTGTATGTGTGTATAATGTTTTTAAAATGCTTATTAAAGTGCATGAGATATAAATCAATGTGTTGGGTCTCTAGGTTCTATTACACCTCAGATGAAATGCCTGGAAAGAAAAAGGATGTAATTAATATAATTATAGTTGGTAGGGATGATTTAATTCTATTTGAACAAAATCTCTGCACTAGAAAATCATAAAGGGACAACTTTGATATAATGGTGGGTTCTAACTCTGCACAAACCACTAACATGGTTTGATTGTTCCTACTACATCATCTTAAGAATATATTCCAAAAAATTGGTAGGGGTTTATTCTAAAATGATGCTTTATTAAGTCTTATGAATTTTAATCCTTTAGCTGCCAGAATGATTTTATAATGGATTAAAGAAGTTTTTCATGACTATTAATCTTCCTATTCATTTCGAATGGTATAATGATAATAAAAAAAAGATTTTATGATGTTTCTCTTGACCTGAATACTGGTTTGTACTACTCTTTTCATAAATCTAACAACCATCTGCATTATATTCACAGATTATCTAATCACTCTAAGTCTATGACTAATAACTTAGAAATACATCGTTAAGTGTTTCAAAGCTGTTAGCCAATGAAAATACATTCCAGAATAATGAATGGAATTATAATGAAACACTAAGTAAGTGTGATGTAGTGAAAGTAATTTTGAAAACATGTCTAAGAAACAAATCCAGTGTACATTATTTACATTATTTACATTATTTACATTTGATGGATATTTGTCCTCATCTTGTTTGTTGTTAACACAACGTTTTGGCTGATATACCCTCCAGCCTTCATTAGGTGTCTTGGGGAAATTTTGAACCCAATGGAATTATAATGAGACACTAAGTAAGTGTGATGTAGTGAAAGTAATTTTGAAAACATGTCTAAGAAACAAATCCAGTGTACATTATTTACACTATTTACATTTGATAGATATCTGTCCTCATCTTGTATGTTGTTAACATGTTTTGGCTGATATACCCTCCAGCCTTCATTAGGTGACTTGGGGAAATTTTGAACCTGGGTTCTCATTCCTAAGGTATTTTTCAATGTCATTATTGTTGTTGTTATTATTATTCCAGGCAGTGACCTGAATAATAATAATAATACCGGAATGGGCTACTCAACCTGAAGAAAATTCTAACTAGGCCCCACTTGCGAGGTCATACGCTGTTTACCTTGATATGAGATCACCATGTCGCGCACATATGGTTGTGATGCATGTGCCTGGTGTACCCTTATCAGACAGGTAGTAATGATGGGTATAATGGGCTTTGTATATTTTACCCCAGTGTCACTTTGATGGCATGCACTGCTCTCTCACACAATAATTATAATAATAATGACAATGAAGCCAGTATTCTCTGCTGGATGTGTAATGTCCGTGTGCATACTCGATGAGTATAAGTGCCTTGAGAGAAAAGTTGGACCTAAGAAGCATCAGATGTGGTGTGCAAGAGAGACGACTGCGCTGGTATAGTCATGTGGTGTGAATGGATGAGGATAGCTGTGTGAAAAAGTGTCACACCCTAGCAGTTGAGGGAAACTGTGGAAGAGGTAGACCCAGGAAGACCTGGGATGAGGTGGTGAAGCACGACCTTCGAACATTAGGCCTCACCGAGACAATGACTAGTGACCGAGACCTTTGGAAATATGCTGTGCTTGAGAAGACCTGGCAAGCCAAGTGAGACCATAACACATGGCCTATGCCAGTGGTGTAACCAGCCCACTTAGGCGTACATTTCTTTCATGGGACCCTAAACTCTGCTTCGAAGACCTGTTGATGCAAGTGAAATCGAAATCAAATTCAATGACAGCACTGCATGACTGGCATCCGTGCTAGTGGAGTGCTAAGGAGCACCATCCGAGCGTGATCGTTGCCAGCGCCATTGACTGGCCCCGTGCTGGTGGCACGTAAAAAGTACCATTCGAGTGTGATCGTTACTAGCATTGACTTACTGGCATTTGTGCCGGTGGTATGTGAAAAACATCATTCGAGCGAGGACGCTGTCAATGCCACTGGACTGGCTCCTGTGCAGGTGACATGTAAAAGCACCATTTGAATTACCAGTACTGCTTGACTGGCCCTTGTGCCGGTGGCACGTAAAAGTACCCACTACACTCTCAGAGTGGTTGGCGTTAGGAAGGGCGTCCAGCTGTAGAAACTCTGCGAGATCAAACCCAGTCAAACCGTCCAACCCATGCCAGCATGGAAAGCATACGTTAAACGATGATGATGATCGAAAAATACCTTAGGAATGAGAACTCAGGTTCAAAATTTCCCCAAGACACCCAATGAAGGCTGGAGAGTATATCAGCCGAAACGTGTTAACAACAAACAAGATGACAAATATCCATCAAATGTAAATAATGTACATAATTCCTCATCTCTTTTATTCTTTTACGTATTTCAGTCATTTGACTGTGGCCATGCTGGAGCACCACCTTTAGTTGAGCATATCAATTTATTCTTTGTAAACCTAGTACTTATTCTATCGGGCTCTTTTGCCGAACCGCTATGTTACAGGGATGTAAACACACCACCATCGGTTGTCAAGCGATGTTGGGGGGACAAACACAGACACATAAACATACACACACACATACATACATACATATATATACACATATATATGACGGGCTTCTTTCAGTTTCCGTCTACCAAATCCACTTACAAGGCTTTGGTCAGCCCGAGGCTATAGTAGAAGACACTTGCCCAAGGTCCCACGCAGTGGGATTGAACCCGGAACCATGTGGTTCGTAAGCAAGCTACTTACCACACAGCCGCTCCTACACCTTAAATGTAGAACTGTATAAATCCAGTATAATTTCTAATACTACAACTAAATATCTTACTTAATGTTTACTCAAAGAGGTAATAATAGGGAAAATGAAGTAACTGTAGTAATAGCTCTAAATTTCTGGCTAATGTTAATTCAAGAATAATATAGTAAATAAAAGTAAAAATATAATTGTGATTAAACTTAAACCTATAATATAAATTGAAATGTGAATGTGAAAACCAACATAAACCCATTTATAATATAGATTTGGTTTACATCACCAGAGCCTTAGTTTCAAATTTTGACACAGGGCCAGAAATTTTTGAGGGGAGAGGTTGTTGATTACACCAACCCTGGTACTTAATTGGTACTTATTTTATTGACTTTGAAAGGATAAAAGGCAAAGTCAATCTCAACAGAATTTGAATTTAGAATGTAAAGACAAGCAAAATGTGACCAAGCATTTTGTTCAGTGTGCTAATAATTCTGCCAGCTCACTGCCTTAATAAAGGTAGTAATAATAAGACTACAAATATATTGTTAATGGTAATAACAATAATAATAATAATAATATAATTCTAAAGAGAGAAGTTGTATAAGATCATCCATAAGTGGAGATTCCATTGTAGATCTCTGCAACTTTAAAACTAATTCTAATAAGAACACTAACAAATTGCTTGATCTAGGGTGTACAATTATTAAGAAAAAGATAGGAAAAGAAACAGCACATAATGTAATCCTTATTAGAAATTCTAAATTTAATAGCACTTTCTTTACATTGAGTATTAGGAAATTTGCCTATTTAGAATTAATTTTTCAATTAATATTTATCAGAAATATTTTTTTTAAAAAAGAGAGCAATGATAAAAAAAATATAAAGTACTGATTATGAGCAATGAGGAATCAAATGAATTAGGAGAGAAAGTCGACTAAAAAACAAAACAATTATAGACTGGATTTTCTGTTTGCTTTGTAATGACAAATTGTCATTTAAGTATGTTTGTAATTGCAAGTAAGACAGATATTTACAACTGGCAATTATTATTATGGGATTAACAAGTAGAGATACATCTAGTGGAGACCTTTCGTTTGCACACAGATAAAGTATAGTTTGCTTTTCAAATAGCTGAGATATTTTGAGTTAAAGTCAATTTTAGGCGTTACTTAGCAATTTTTTAGCTACTTAAAGCTGCATAACTTTTTTCTATCTAATATTTTTTAACAAAGTTTTTACTCATTGAGTTCTTTTAAATAATCATAATTAAAGTATAGTTTTTCTTTTAAATAACTGAGAGATTACAAGTCACTGTAAATATTAAGCATTACTTTCCCTACACTTTTTATGATAACTTTTTTTCTATTGAACTAAATTTCAGTTATTTTATGTCAAAATGTAGCTTACCACTGGTCCATCATAGTGCAAAAAACTGAATTAGTGGTAAAGCATTTAATTGGCTGTGAGTGAGTAAAATTTGACCTTAAGAATATTATTCACACAGTCCCATGTTTGAATGATATATATACAGGGTGCATAAGGTATTTGAGGACATATCTTTTTGGGGTCATTGTTGCATTAAAAAATAATAATGGCAGACCCTCAGCCTACTCAAGAAATGAAGAGGCATTCTGTTATTGTGGTTATAAAGGCTGAGCATAGTGATTTAGAGATAAATCAATTTTTAAAAGTTGCCAGATCTTTCATCTACAAAGTTTGTAAGGAGCTACAGACTGAAGATGGAAACATATCACCAGTATCAAAGCATAAAAAGCATTCTAAATGCTCTGAGACCATTAGAACACCTGAATTTATCCAGCAAGTTCATAAGGTCAATTATAAAAGATTTCCATGTGTTAGAAGGAACAGTCAGAAATGCTGTCCACAAAGACATCAGATAAGTCTTATATAATGAAGAAAGGTCAATTTGTCAGAAAAAGCAAAATAAAATCATTACATCAGATCTAAAAGGCTCTTAAACTAACTGAAAAATAGAGCAGAAGAAGATTTGATTTGGTTTTTCTCAAACAAGAAAAACTTCGACCAAGATCAAAAAGTTAACAGAAGAAATGACACATGGTTATGTGTAGACCCTTCTGAGGTTCCAAGTGTTATGCATACAAAATTTCCTGCAACTGTCATAGTTTTAGGGTTTGTCAGCAATGAAGGACATATGATGTTTCCTTACTTCTTTCCACAAAGCTTTAGAGTTAATTCTATTGCCTACATTGAGGTCCTAGAAATAATTGTTAAGCCCTGGATAGACATTGTATGCAATGGAAGGCCATATGTACACTATCACACATGGCTCTAGTAACACAGGAATGGATGGCTGAAAGTTTTCATAATCACATAATCCCTAACATTAGGCCTCCTAATTCCCCAGATTTCAATCCATTGGTCTATTACATGTGGCGCGTTGTTGAGAGAGAGGTCAATGAACATGCCCATAACACCAAAGATTCTTTGAAAGCTGCCATAGAGTAATGTTCAAAATGAACCAGGACCACTTGATTCAAGCATGTAGATTATTTAGATCTCATATAGAAGCAGTAGTTGTTGAAGCTGAAGGTGGCTTTATTGAATAACGTTATAGAAAAGAAGGTTCATTTTTATCCTCATAGCATAACTTTTTTCTATCTAATATTTTTTAACGAAGTTTTCACCTAAATATTCTCCTCATTAAGTTCTTTTAAAAACATACAATCAAAGTATAATTTGCTTTTCAAATACCTGAGATATTTTGTGTCAAAGTTAATTTTAGGTGTTACTCACCTATTTTGAAGCAATAGATGTTTATATGAATGATCTTCCTCAGTGAAAACTGCCAGTGGTTTAATATGCTGAAAATTCTACCTTCAATGAAAGGTTACAAAATTCAAGAAATATCATACTTAATCATCGTTATGTATGTGGTTTAGTTGAACTGTTTTAAGCCACAAGACTGGGTAGAAAGCAAAAAGAAAATGATGATGATGGTCTTTTTCTCTCTCTCTCTCTCTCTCTCTTTCTCTCTCTCACTCTCTCTCTCTCCCCTTCTCTCTTTTTCTCTCTCTCTCCTCCCTCCCTCCCCCTCCCCCTCCCCTCCCCCTCCCCCTCTCCCCCTCCCCCTCTCTCACACACACACACACACACATTTATATTTATGTGCATGTTTGAGTATCTTCTTTCTCTATTCTTTCTAATTTTTACTTTTATAAGATAGTTTGATGACTGCTTAAACTGTTGATCTGATTCTGCATTCTATGGTTACCTCCCTCCACCAGTTCAAATGTTGTTGAGCTCAACCATAGTTGTTCTCTTCATCTGCTTGCTTTGCTGATTGGGGTTTTGAAATGAAGATTCAACCTGGGTTCACTTCTTCATCCTTACTGCTGTGGATAGCTATAATAAGAATACTGGACTCTTAAATGACATTCAAATGTGTGTGTGTCTGTGCATGCATACATATATATGTAGAGAAATTTTACACAGATAAAATTGCATCTGATGATGTAATGTAATAGGTATATACAATAAATTCTTCTATTGGTTTAAAACTGTAACATGAACAGCAACTAAAACGAAAGTGGTGTTGTAGCTACCTTTCAATGGATGGCTATAAGTAGTTCATCATTGATTGTGTAGATACATATTAGAAAGAAAAAAACGAAGAAGCAAATTATATGGTTTCACTTTAGAGTATGTAATTTATAAATGATTGAGAAGTTGTGCATAAAGTCTCTTCTGGAATAGCTGTGCATATGGTGCCTATCTCGTTGAACAAAGATTTTTATATAAAATCCACTTATACCGTCTTCAGAAAGGAAAAATTAAGGAATATCCTTAATGAAGGATATTAGTAGCTACCATTTCCATCATTGAAGAATTTTAAAATATTCTTAATAAAGGATATCAATAGTTTCCAGTTACATCGTCAGAAAGAGAGTGAGATAGATTAGGAGTGGAAGGCTTGCAAGGGATACAGGACAGTATATAACAGAAAATAGAATTATGATTGCGTGAAATATCTAGGTAGAGACTAACTGGTATAGTGGGCTTATATAACTTTAAGGGTTAGGGGTATACATACATACACTCACATCCCCCGTCGCCCGTCACTTGCACTTGGCCAACTACTCTCCCTCTAACATCTCCGTCTTTGGCCTCCTGCACCATGGATCCACACAATCGCGACTCTGCCTGGAACAGCATTATATTTTTAATCTACGAACAACTATCCCCTTCGGACTAAACACAGCCCCTCCTCCTAACAACTGTCTCTTCAACCTCCTGCAACAAAGCAACCTTATTTCATTTTTTGTTTTTTTTGCACCATTTTATATTGCATTAACTTCTTTATCCCCATCAACCTTATTTTTTTATAATTTATTATATTTTTTTATTTCTATACACACACACACGTACATATACACACACACACGTACATATACACACACACAAAAGAATACATGCACCCATGCACACGCATGAACGCACATATAGCTCCCACACACACCACGCATATACAACACATACTTGCACATACACATACTTCCACACACACACAGCCACATACACATACATACACAAACACATGCATACATGAGCAAAAAGAAATGCACATATACCTCCCCACACAACCCCTCGTTCACACACACACATGCACACACACACACACACATACACACGCACACACACATGCACACACAAAATGCACACACACATACACTCACATGCACACACATATACACAAGCACACACATATATACGCACACGCAAATGAACCCACACATACCTCCCATACACACAACACACACTCGTACACACAATTATACATACATGGACACACACACATGCACATACACACACGCACACAGAGTAATGTACATTTACTCCACAGACACAATCCCACACACAACCTCACACATACACACACATGCATACACACACACACACACACACGCACACACACTGCACACAAAACACACACACAACATATACTACACGCACACACATACTTCAAACTACCAGTTAAACACCATTCTACTGACCAATATCCTACGCACATGTGAAGGGAAACACACAACAGGCAGCCACTCCTACCAAAAATTCTTACCATAAATTCTTCCTACGACATTAAGCGACACAAAGTCCAACCACACACATACATAAACAGCCACAACCACACATACACCCATCATTACACACACACATACGCATATACACATGGTATCATTACACACACACACACAGGCCTGCGTACATGCACATACCCACACATACCTCCTTCTCTTGCACTCTCCTGTTTTAGAAAGCACTTTTTCTTCACCCATTCCTTTCCGGTCATATCAATATGTGACCGCATGTGAATTGTTGACGATTTTCTTTCTCCATCTTCCCTTCTTTGGACTTTTTCTATATTTCTGATGAAGAGCTTCACTCGAAACGTTAAATCCTCTTTCTTTTCTTTCCTTCCCTGAGCATCCAATAATAGTAGTTGTACCACACCCTTGCATTGTTACTTTTTCTTGCTTGTTCATGTTTGGATTGACTATATATATATATATATATATATATATATATATATATATACACTCACATCATAGTCAACTGCTAGAAAGGTAAAGGTGACACTTTAGATACAAATAATTACAGAGGCATCAAGCTGTTAGATCAGGTTATAAAAGTTACAGAGAGGGTCATAGCCCAACTAATTAGGGAGCGAATCAATTTAGATGAGATGCAGTTTGGGTTCGTGCCAGGTAAAAGCACTACTGATGCCTTATTTCTAGTGAGACAGTTGCAGGAGAAATACCTAGCTAAGGATAAACCTCTGTACCTGGCTTTCGTTGACATGGAGAAAGCCTTTGACAGGGTCCCCCGATCCCTTATCTGGTGGTCAATGAGGAAACTTGGGATAGAAGAATGGTTAGTGAGAGCTGTGCGAGCCATGTACAAAGATGCTGCCAGTAAGGTGAGGGTTGGAAATGAGTACAGCAATGAATTCCGGGTAGAGGTAGGGGTCCACCAAGGTTCCGTCCTCAGCCCCCTCTTATTTATCATAGTCCTCCAGGCAATCACAGAGGAGTTCAAGACAGGTTGCCCCTGGGAGCTCCTCTATGCTGATGACCTTGCCCTAATTGCGGAGTCACTATCAGAACTAGAGGAGAAGTTTCAGGTGTGGAAGCAAGGTCTAGAATTGAAGGGCCTTAGAGTCAACCTAGCTAAAACCAAAATCCTAATAAGTAGGAAGGTAGATAAAACACAAACCCCTTCAGGTAGATGGCCCTGCTCAGTATGTAGAAAAGGAGTAGGTAGTAACTCTATAAGATGTACCCGGTGCAAGCTATGGACACATAAGAGGTGCAGCAACATCAAAGGCAGGTTAACTAGGAAGTTAGTTTTTGTTTGTGGCAGATGTTCAGGTGCAATAAAGACTGTAAACAAACAGGAAACAACTTCTATCTCATTCCAGGGTGAAAAAACTAGAGGTAGTCGATAGCTTCCGCTATCTGGGCGACCAAGTTAGTAGTGGGGGTGGGTGCGCTGAAAGTGTAGCTGCTAGAATAAGAATAGCCTGGGCAAAGTTTAGAGAGCTCTTACCCCTGCTGGCGACAAAGGGACTCTCACTCAGAGTAAAAGGCAGACTGTATGACGCATGCGTACGAACAGCCATGCTACATGGCAGTGAAACATGGGCTGTAACTGCTGAGGACATACGTAAGCTCGCAAGGAATGAAGCCAGTATCCTCCGTTGGATGTGTAATGTCAATGTGAATACCCGTCAGAGTGTAAGTATCTTGAGAGAAAAGCTGAACATTAGAAGCATCAGTTGTGGTGTGCAAGAGAGACGATTGCGCTGGTATGGACATGTGGTGAGAATGGATGAGGATAGCTGCGTGAAAAAGTGCCACACCCTAACAGTTGAGGGAACCCGTGGAAGAGGTAGGCCCAGGAAGACCTGGGCTGAGGTGGTGAGGCAAGACCTTCGTACATTGGGCCTCACCGAGGCGATGACTACTGACCGAGACCTTTGGAAATGTGCTGTGCGTGAGAAGACCCGGCAAGCCAAGTAAGATCATTGCCAGTGCCCCTGGACTGGTTCTTGTGCGGGTGGCACATGAGATGCACCATTTTGAGCGTGGCCGTTGCCAATACCGCCTGACTGGCTCCCGTAGGATTTTTGAGCGAGATCGTTGCCAGTGCCCCTGGACTGGCTTGTGCGGGTGGCACATAAAAGACACCATTTCGAGCGTGGCCGTTTTCGTGCGGGTGACACGTAAAAGCACCCACTACACACTCTGAGTGGTTGGCGTTAGGAAGGGCATCCAGCTGTAGAAACTCTGCCAAATTAGACTGGAGCCTGGTGTTGCCATCCGGTTTCACCAGTCCTCAGTCAAATCGGCCAACCCATGCTAGCATGGAAAGCGGACGTTAAACGATGATGATGATGATGATGATATATATATATATATATATATATATATATATATATATATATATATATATTTACATGGGGGTCGCTGAAAAGTTCCTGGCTTTAAGGGCAAAATGCTTGGTTGGAGGCCCAGTCTTCTAAGTTCTTTTACAGGACTTAGAAAAACTGATGGACTGCTGCAATAAGTGTGTGGATCTGAGAGGGAAAATTGATGAATAAAATCATAATTAACTGATCTTCCTGTATTTTCCTTTCCTCGAAGCCAGGAACTTTTCAGCACTCCTCGTACACACATAGACACACACACACATATGACTTCTTAATTTCAAGCAATGATACTCAGCAAAACACAATAAATCTACTTCTGTAGCTGACCACATACATTACCTTAGGAAAAAACATACCTTACGATATGACATGGCTCATTATTGACTTGGATCTTCAGTACCACAGTCAAAATGCTCCATGCTGGTTATGTTTGAAAGAAACATGGAGCATTCTTGTCTTATGTTCATAAATTCTTTAAGACCTTTTGATTTTACCATAAATCTAAATGCAGTAAAATGCATTCCTCTGTATAATTCTCTCACACATTACTTTCACTGAAACAGAGTGAAGATGTCACATGAGCTTATTTAATTAAATTAGCATATTGGTGCAGGCATGGCTGTGTGGTAAGAAGCTTGCTTCTCAACCACATGGTTTTGGGTTCAGTTCCACTGCATGGCACCTTGGGCAAGTGTCTTCTACTATAGCCTGGGGCTAACCAAATCCTTGTGAGTG
Organism: Octopus bimaculoides; assembly: GCF_046866305.1. NCBI lineage: Eukaryota > Metazoa > Mollusca > Cephalopoda > Octopoda > Octopodidae > Octopus > Octopus bimaculoides. The sequence goes on along the minus strand of NC_142928.1, from coordinate 111,826,814 downwards.
GATTTGATAGACAGAAACTGAAAGAAGCCCGTCGTATATATATGTGTGTATTTATGTGTGTCTTTGTGTCTGTGTTTGCACCCCCATCATCACTTGACAGCTGAAGTTGGTGTATTTATGTCCCCGAAACTTAGCTGTTCAGCAAAAGGGACCAATAGAATAAGTACTACTAGGCTTACAAAGAATAAGTCCTGGGGTCGATTTCTTTGATCAAAGGTGGTGCTTCAGCATGGCTGCAGTTAAATAATGACTGAATTGTGTAAAACAAAGTAAAATCATTTATCTTATTTTATTCTTCTGTCTTAACTCATCATACAATATTGAATCCCTATAATGACCATTTATCATATTTTCAACTAGTTAAATAAATATATTTACTTTATTTAATTTACTTATTCAATCTATTTATTTACTCTACTTAGTTTTATTTTACTTTATTACGTTTTATCTTAATCCATTATACTCCACTTTATTCGAATCTGGTGATAACTTAATATTTTATTCACTCCCAGTGAACTTTCAGTACTATTTTTATATTTTATAACTGACGCCATTTTCCACCCTATAGCCTTCTTCCTTATACTTAGTATAATTCCTTACCCACTACACACCTTGCTGGAATCACTATGTTAAACTGCTTTTGTCTGAAGCCTTTATCTTGTTTACAATCCTGAAATCCACTTTGGCTCTCTGATAATTCTTACCTACACTGGACATTGCAACTACAATTGGGTTCTTGCCATTGTACACATGGTCTTCACACCTACCACTGAACCTCTCCTTCCTTACTTATTTCAGTATTCCTTATTCCTTATGTGTGTGTGTGCGTGCGTGTGTATGTATATATATATATATATGTATATGTATATGTGTGTGTGGAGGCGCAATGGCCCAGTGGTTAGGGCAGCGGACTTGCGGTCGGAGGATCGCGGTTTCGATTCCCAGACCTGGCGTTGTGAGTGTTTATTGAGCGAAAACACCTAAAGCTCCATGAGGCTCCAGCAGGGGGTGGTGGCGACCCCTGTTGTACTCTTTCATCCCAACTTTCTCTCACTCTTTCTTCGTGTTTTTTGAGTAATGCTGCAATAGACTGGTGTCCCGTCCAGCTGGGTGAGAACACATGCGCCATAGAAACTGGGAAACCGGGCCCATGAGCCTGGCTAGGCTTTAAATAAATATATATATATATATATATATATATATATATATATATATATATATATATATATATATATATACATATATACCTATATATATAAGAATAAACCATTATACTTGGCATTCATTGATCTAGAGAAAACCTTCAATTGAGTGCTCCACCATGTGATATGGTGGGCTCTGAGGAGGCTAGGGATAGACAAGTGGCTGGTAAAAGCTGTACAGCCAATGTACAAAGATGCTATCTGTAGGGTGAGAGTTACCACAAGTACAGTGGACAGTTTGGTGTACAGGTAAGGGTTCATCAAGGCTCATTTTTTAGCCTCCTCCTTTCCATTATTGTCCGCCTGGCCATAACAGAGGAATTCAAGACAGGCAGCCCCTGGGAACTATTATATACTGAATATCTTGCCCTCATAGCAGATTCCATATCAGAGATAGACAAGAAATTCCAGGAGTGGAAGCAAAACCTGGAATCTAAGAGCCTTAAGGTTAACTTAGCAAAGACTAAGGTAAGAAAAAAGAGTAAGAACAGGATGGAGGAAATTCAGAGAGCTTTTACCTCTGTTGGCCATGAAAATTTCTCTCTGCAAGTGAAAGGAAAATTGCATGATGCATGTATTCAGACAGCCATTCTGCATGGTAGTGGGCTCTGAATGCAGATATCATGCAAAGGTTAGAAAGAAATGAGGGTAGTATGCTCTGTAGGATGTGTAATATAAGTGTACATGCTTGACCGAGTGTTAGTGTTTTGAGAGAGAAGTTAGGCACAAGAGGAATTAGTTGCTGTATGCAAGAGAAAAGACTGTGCTGGTTTGGTCATGTGGTGTATATGGATGCTGACAGTTCCATAAATAAGTGCTGGTCTCTCGCAGTAGATGGAACACATAGAAGTGGAAGACACTGGAAGTCACGAGACGAAGTACTGAAGAAGAACCTCAGGATACTGAACCTTTCAGGAGAGATGACAAAGGACCAAAATACCTGGTACCTTGCTGTACTCAAGAAGACATGTACTCTGTGGCAAAAGTAAGAGTACTGGTCCCTCAAGTGGTGTAAAACACTCATGGCATTGCCACGTAAAAAGCACCTATGCCGTGCCATGTAAAAGTACTTGTGTGGCGCCATGTAAAATCACCCAACCCACTCTGTGAAGTGGTTAGCATTAGGAAGGGCATCCAGTCATACAGACCAAGCCAAATCAGACTAGTGTCTGGTGCAGCTCCCCAGCTTGCAAGCTCCAGTCAAATCGACCAACTCATGCCAGCATGGCCAACGGACATTAAATGATGAGGATGATGATGATACACACACACACACACACACATATATATCCTTAAATCCTAAGTTATATATGCCTTCACTATGCCAGCTAGTCTCTATCTACTCTCATGCATTCATGACTCTATCTGTCTTTTGTACAGTATTGTATTCCTGTTTCTCACAAGCCTCCCATTCATAATCTACTTCACTCTATCCTCAGTGATGTAGCTGGTAACTACTAATATTCTTTTCTAAGGATATTCCCTAACTCTTCCTCTCTAAAGATAGAATACTTGGATTTTACATAGAGATCTTAGCTCAATGAGATATGTACCATATGTACAGCTTTTCTAGAAACAACTTTATGCACAACTTCTTAATCCATTATAAATTACATGTTCTTAAGTGATACCATATGTTTTGCTTGTTCATTCTTTGTTTCTAATATATATATATGTATGTATGTAATGTATGTATATATGTATGTATGTATGTATGTATGTATGTATGTATGCATGTATGCATGCATGCATGCATGCATGCATGTATGTATGTATGTATGTATGTATGTATGTTCGTTCGTTCGTTTGTTCGTTCGTTCATCTGTTCTCTCTCTTTATATTCTCTGTCTGTTTATTTTCTTTTATTCCTTTCTGTTAAAGAGTGTAGGCTCGAAATGTAAAAGACTTTCTCACTTTCCTGAGCATGAAACAGATATGCCTGTTTGTTGTCTTTGTCTTTTGTTTTTCTGTTAATTTCAACTATATATATATATATATAAATAAAAAATATATAGTTTTAGGGAAAATAACCAAGTTTCAAGAACTCATCAATGAAATTTTAATTTTTTATAAATTGATTTTAATTGAGTTTTTACCTGTAATTTTGGATTTTGTCCCTAATATTATTATAAATATATAAATATATATATATATATATATATATATATACACACACATCTGGGATGGTTTTTGTTAAGCAGCGTTGATTTTTACAATTCTGTAAATAATAATAGTATTTTATAAGCTTAAAACTTGTAAGTGATCACTCTGCAATGACTAAAGAAAATAGTTTACTAATGGGGCATATAAGCCCTCAACAGAAAAAAGTAGGTTTTCCCATAGATGTGGGACTCGAACCCACATCTCTTTGGTTTTGTGACAAGTGTGCTAGCCATTTACACCAACATACAACCATTATATACATACATGCATACATACATACATACATACATATATATCATCATCATCATCATCATCAAATGTCTGTTTCTAATGCTGGCATGGACTCCATTGTCTGCTTTGGCTTGGCTTGGGTGTGTGTGTGTGTGTGTGTGTGTGTGTACATAATATTGGTTTGCTGTGGCAGGACATAATAGTTCATTAGAACCTTTATATATATATATATATATATGTAGATATATATATACTAACATAGATACCCAGCGTTGCTCAGGATTAAAATGGCATAGTGTGTATATAATATATTATAGTTATGTTGAAACATGTGATATGGGAAAGTGCAGCATTGACAACAAAACATTTGTGGAGTAAATGATGGACTAATTCGACTCAGCAACATGCTATGTGTCTGTTTGGAGTATTTCAGGCCCTAACCCGTGGGGGGGGGGGGGGGGTTATGTGAATTTTGAACGCACCGAAAAACGGTCACTGGATATACTCTCTTTTGCAGCTGTAGGCGCTGTGTCTAACATGACCCATCATCTGAAATGTTGACACCTCCTTCAGGTTTGTTGTCCTACATCACTCATAAAGTAAATTTGGAGCAACTGTGGTTATTCATTTGTGGGTAACAGGGAACCTTTGAGGTGATAGACTTGCCCTTGAACTTTGACGGCGTCGTAAATTCATGTTCATCTGTCTTCTTAGATGCACCAAACAATGTCATTTTCAGAGTTGTATTGTCTGATATTGTTCAGAAAATCCTTTGACTGGGTGGAAATGTCTTCTAGAAGATCCATAAGAGATTGAGAAGGAGCTGGTAGTGTTGGCAATGTTACCTGACTGGCTGAGCAGCACATACCATTTGTTTCATTTGAAAATTTTAAAGCTCTACAGAAAAGACAATTTGTGTTTAGCACACCAATTTGGACAGAGTTATTATTTTTATAAGAATTGGAAAGATCATATCTGGAAACAGCTTCAAGAGTTGTGAAGAACAAATTTGTGCGTAGTCTGTTTCTGAGAGCTATTCTATTGAAGCTCTGTCTAATCATTAAAACATTGATTTAATGATCCAGCATTGTGCTGCAACATGCATTTGCTGATCTTGAGAAAATCTCATCTGGCTTCTCTCTTCAGACTCTCGCCTTTGGTTTTCTACAATCCTCCGTGCTTTATACTTGTTTCTGGAGAGATTATGTCTTTTCTTTAGTGGCATATTTTTCCCAATATTGTTATGAACATAGAAAGAAATTATACATTAATCCCTATTTTTGTTAGCAGTTGTATCCGCCGTAAAAAATTTATTTGAAGAGAGCAGAAATTGAAAGAAAAGAAAGCGAAAAGAACAGAGAAAGAAAGTGAAAGATGTATGTACGTCTATATGAAATGGGCGTGTGTGTGTGTGTGCTTGTGTTGCATGCTTGCACGTGTGTGAGAGAGAAAGAGGGTGAGAAAGAGAGATAGAGTGAGTGAGTGAAGTTGTGTGTCATGATGATTGATGTCTTTTAAGGTACACACACATATAGAAAATGTGATGTCATCGTATAAAATTTTTACGATAGTTTATTTATGGAAAAGATTATGTTAAATTTCTGAAATGAAAATATGTGAATGGAAATTAAGTTTAATTTGTAGCTAAAATGGTACTGAAAAGCTCACATAACAATACAGACATAGTATTGAAATACTGTAAGAGATAACAGATTGCTCTGGGCTCGCATTAGGCAAGACGAAAATTTTTTTTGCCCATGACACTGCATGGACCTTGACCTTTGTATTTGATGCCTGTTGCTTTAAGTATTTTATTTATATTATATATATATATATGTATGTGTAAGCCAATAAGAAAGACCTCTACATCGTAGCTAGACCTGGTAGAAATAGCAGCCAAATCTCCTTCAAAACACCCAACTGTCTTAAACCGACAATTCTGCCTATTATGTAGTTTGAATGAGAAACTAACTAGAGATCAAGATTATTAACTCCACAGAGAGAGGAAAGAAGAGAGACAGCATAGCGACGGTTTTGGCTGACTGTCATCCTGTACTCCCCTTGTTGTTGACGAAATGGTATATGCCGGCTGTCTGAGCAACTGGTTGTTTTAATGGTGGAACAAACAAGACATAAAGGTTACAAAAATGGTGATTCTCACTTTGAAACTAACAATTTTGGAAATCTTTTTAGATTACAGAACGCTCTGCTCTCTCATGTATCCATGTTTAAAATTTCAGCGATCGGATGAACAATACTCAAATTATAAGCGCACAAACAGACAGACAGAACAGATTTTATATATTAAGATATATTGTTTTATTCTTTTACATGTTTCGGCCATTTGACTCAACAAAATTACCCAGTAGATTTTAAAAGGATAGGTATCTCTTTCTTTCAACTGCCAGATATGCTTAGTGAGACTTGCTGCCATTCTATTTTCAGACTATGGAAATGAATTTTGATGTAAATATAGCCTGGTCTTGAAGGAATTTTCCATGGCACCTGTATATGTCTTATATGTTTATGAGGCATCTATTTGCACCTTAGCCCTATATACTATTCCTTTCTCCAGAAAATTTTCTCCCAACGGACAGCAACTTTGGTCTTCACAATTACAATTCTTCTGATTATTTCCAGCACTGGTTATTCCTAATAGTTTTCACATTGTGCTTGTTAATTAAAGAGGCAGAGTTCTTGTAACAAAAATAGTTAACCTTCAGCATTCTCCTATTAAAAAACCTATGACACTTATAGTTTCCTTGAAAGTGCTTAGAAGCTAGTTACAAGAATTCCCTACCTATATTAGTTTTTATGGCAATGTTAAATTTCTGATTAAACCACAAGACTTTCCTAGTTCTAGTCCTACATGCTCTATCATTGTTAATTATGCTTTTGCTATACTGGATCTTCTTTGAGAATCCACTGTTTCTTAATGCATCATTATAATATGGCATGGCATTTTGAAACACTGTCTTGTCTGAAGATATTGATGATACATGCCTTTCTATATTGCTAACTAAATTCTTAAGTATTATGGGTGGATCATTAGACTCTTCGTTGATATAATATAGCTTTTCATTATGCTTACGGTAGGGTTTAAATTTATGTAATTGTAAATCTAAGTTAATATCTAAAAAGTCTACATTATTTAGGTTAGTTTCTCTCATTATTCATAAGCCCATTCTTTGGAAGAAAGTAATGAGATTCTTTCTGAGTCTATCCTAGCTCATGGTTGTTCATATTACAGGTGACTATGAGACTGTAATAAAAGGGAATTCCAGATGCAGGTTGTTTAAAATATATGCTCCTATAAGCACACATAATTCCGTCCCATCATTTGCGCCCATTGGCACATCAAATAAAGAGTCCTTGCTCTTTTTATGATAGAATCTTCATAAAAGGGGGTGAATTTCCTGGCATGCAGGATAATATCTATATCTGAACTGTTGAAGGTGACATTGCTTGGTGAAATTTTATGCTTTAAGAAGTAGAGGCCTGGATATTGATGGGTAAAAGTCAACAATATCAAACTGCGTAAATTTGCAGTTACTTTTATGGGTAATGCCCTTGAACCAATCTATAATGGACTTACTATTATCCCAAATCCATAAATCTAATTCCCTGTTTAACTTGTAAGTGTCTGTAAAGAAGTCGTTTGTAAAGATCTTTTTTAACTGCATGCAGGTTTTTTGTTTTGTCAGAGTTCACGAAAATCTTATCTGAATTCTTTATGTTTCTAATTTTTTCGTTCATAGTTCTCTGGAGCAAATTGCTGATTTTACAGAATTTTATCCTTCTAATGAGTTTGAAGAGGTCTTTTCCAAAAGCTTCTAATTCTAAAATAGGGCTTTTAGGAGAATTGAGTCCATACTTGGTTATATTGATGGATACACATTTGAACTTGATTGGTCATTTCAACTACTGGTTTTTCAAAGGCAGTGATTATAAATAATGGAATAACAATAAAAATAAAATTAAAATAGGAAGCATAGATACCTTATTGTATAAATTGAAATTTCTAGGTTAAAAAGAAATCATACATGTCCAGAATAAATTAATTAATGCTAAATAATAATTAATTAATATAAATGTAAGTCTGTTTTTAAAAAATTAACCCTTGGATTTGAGAAAGCTCATAGATATCGATAAAAACAGTGATGGGTTTCTTTTTATATAAGCATCTCATACACGCACATATATATAAAAATACATGTATAAAAAAACTATATACTTATATATATGAAATACATGTGCATATATTCACATAAATACATAAACACATGCTTATACATAAATATACATATACCTACATATAACCAAAAATACACAGATACTGTTTTTATCAATATCTACAAGCTTTCCCAAATCCAAGGGCTAATTTTTTAAAAACAGGCTTGCATCTATATTAATCAATTACTTATTTACCATTAATTAATTTACTCTGGACATTTCGATTTTATACAACATGATATCTATGCCTTTCATTTTTATATATACAAGAATATATACACAGGTATATATACAAAAAGACAGATGCAATATATATACATATATGTACAAACACGCATTCACATACAGAACACATACATACTCGTATATACATATATATGCACATATACACATATATGTATGTATATCATCATCATCATCATCATCATCATCGTTTAACGTCCACTTTCCATGCTAGCATGGGTTGGACGATTTGACTGAGGACTGGTGAAACCAGACGGCTACACCAGTCTCCAATCTGATTTGGCAGAGTTTCTACAGCTGGATGCCCTTCCTAACGCCAACCACTCAGAGAGTGTAGTGGGTGCTTTTACGTGTCACCTGCACGAAGGCCAGTCAAGCAGTACTGGCAACGGCCACGCTCCACCCGCACAAGAGCCATTCCAGGGGCACTGGCAACGATCTCGCTCGAAAAACCCACATAAAAACATTCAATTACAGATATCTATATGCATAAAGACATAGACACATGTATATATATGCACATATACACATATATATATGTATATATGTAATATATATATCTACACATATATATACATACCCATAAACATACAAACCCACATAAAAACATTCAATTACAGTTATTGATATGCATAAAGACATAGACACATGTTATTTACATATACACATATGCATGCATGCATCAATATATACCTGTGCACAGTACAATGAAACATATACATACATATATACACAAACACTTACAAAAGCTGATACACACATAGATACATATATACATACATACATACATACATACATGGCAAGAAATCTTGAAGTAAAACTGAACAATGATATACATATACAGGCAAACATATGCATATACTAGCAGAGATACCCAGCCTTGCTCGGGATTAAAATGGCATAGTTTTTTTTATTGTTTTACTTGTTTCAGTCATGCAACTGCAGCCATGCTGTAGCACCACCGTTGGGGCTGAAATCTGCTCTGCGGCATCCGAAACTCTGAGTTTTATCATTACAGCCAATTAATTGTCACATGTTATATTTATAGATAAATTTGTCTATTTTACATAATACTTTTTATTCTCTTTTACTTGTTTCAGTCATTTGACTGCGGCCATGCTGGAGCACCGCCTTTAGTTGAGAAAATCGACCTCAGGACTTATTCTTTGGATGCCTAGTACTTATTCTATCGGTCTCTTTTGCTGAACCGCTAAGTTACGGGGACGTAAACACACCACCATCGGTTGTCAAGCAATGTTGGTGGGGGGACAAACACAGACACACAAACACATACATACATACATACATACATATATAAGGTAGTAAATAAAAATATACCTAAGAAGGCAAATATGGAAACCTAAGAGATAATGGAAAAATACAACCTGACAGATAGAATGCAACCGTTGGTACCAAAAGAACCGAGATTCATTCTTAAAGATCATAAAGTGAATTTTTGGACACAACCATCTTTAAGGCTTATATGCCCAACAAAATCAGACATAGGAATATTAAGTAAAAATATTATCAATAAGTACATAACTACAATAATAGTTTAGTTGAAGTTAAAATTATGGTCAAGTACAGACCAAGTAATCAGATGGTTTAATTCTATTGAGGACAAAAAAAAAAAAAGATTCATTCAATTTGATATAGCTAATTTTTATGGATCCATTAACCCAATCATATTAAATAAGGCAATGTGGTTTTTCCATAAGAAGGCTGGACTTACTAGAGAAAAATTTTAAGTGATAACAGCTGCTAGAAAGTCTTTTATTAGTTTTAATGATAAAGTGTGGATAAGGAAGGATACACCAGATGCTTTCGATGTCCCCATGGGAAGGTCTGACTCAGCACAAATAGCTGATATGGTGGGTTCCTTTATTCTTTATGAATTAAATGATCAATTCCCTATGATTAGGCGGGGTTCTATATAGAGATGACTGCCTTATATATATTAGGAATAGCTCCAACCAGGAACTGCAGAGGATTAAGGGTAGACTGGCTAGATTTTTTTTGTAGAATGGGGATGAGCATCGTTTATGAAGACGATACTTCTGTAGCCAATTTTTTAGATGTAACATTAGATATTAAAAATGAGACATATAGACCAAATCATAAACCTTTAACTAACCTAAAGTATATAAATAAATCGAGTAACCATCCTAGAGCTATTATTGATAATTTAGTTTAAAATATTTCATTAAGACTCTCCAGATTATCTGCTAATAATAAGATTTTTAATAATGAAGCTCAATTCTATAATTCGGCATTACATAGGGCAGGTTACAAAGAGAAGGCAACAACATTAAGACAGATAACAATAATAGGCATAAGAATAAACTCAATGGAAATAAGGAAAATAAACCCAAGAATTTCCATAAACATAACATAGGTAATTTAAATTTTTTTAAGAATGATATTGGTAATTCTGATAATAATAAAGATGATAATGTTTGGTTCATAATCCTGTTTGGGAGGAATATTAAAAGTAACTTGATTGCAAAATTTAGAGAGGTGATATGCAGACATTTCCCAAAGAATTCACACTATGGTAAAATTATTAATACACATATCATTAGATTTGGGTTTTCAAATACTATGAATTTAGCACAAATAATTGCAGCCCATAATTTTAAAATACTAAAATCTAAAGAAATAGGGGTGGATAGTGATATGAACCATGATATAAATAGTAATAATAATAATAATAATAATAATAATAATAATAATAATAATAATAATAATGGCGGTATTGATAATAGTGATAATGTTAGTAATAAGCGGAATTTGATTACAGTAACAGAGGTCAACCCTAGAAGATTGAAATTTGAAGGCCCTAATGCGAGAGTTAGAAATTTAGTTTATCAATGTAAGGTAAGGACTCAAACAGATGCTAGGCGATACCTGGGGTGTACTTCGGGACAAATATGTAAAAGAATATCTAATCATTATAGTACCTTTAGAGATAGAAGGAAAATAGCAAGTACTAGCCTTAGTAAATTCATCTGGGAACTCAAAGAACTAAAAAAGCCATATTCGTTAGAATGGTCGATTATCGCGAAATCTTTTCCATACGATAAGGGTAAGAAATACTGTTCGCTATGTACCTTAGAACTTTATTACATATTATTCTCTAAGGGTAAGTTGATAAATAAACTAACAAATAATGCTCTAAAATGTACACATATTTTAAGACACACTTTTCGTTGGTTTAAATAAAATTGAAATATGACAGGGTATTATAATGCATTATACCGTAGTAGTTAGTCCATAGACAGGTCATACTAATATAATTTACCAATAGCAGCAGGGATTTTGTAAAATCCTCTAAAGATAATATAGTATAGATTCCCATGGTAGTTGAAGATTAGCTATAATTTATAGTAAATTACAATGTAAGTTTAGGTCTTAAGGTAGGCCACATTAGTATATAATTTATCAATAGCAGCTGTGGGCTTTACTATAACATCTAGTGACAATTGAGGATTGAGTTCCATTATAATAGAGAATTGACTATAATTTATAGTACATTGTAATAACCAATTTAGGGGTATTATTGATAATTTAGTTAAAAATATTTCATTAAGACTCTCCAGATTATCTGCTAATAATAGGATTTTTAATAATGGAGCTCAATTCTATATTTCGGCATTAAATTGGGCAATTTATAAAGAGAATGTTTACTATATTGAAACTGATTGTAGTATAATAATAATAATAATAATAATAATAATAATAATAATAATATATAATATTGGATATTAAGGCAGGCCATATTAAAATATTAAAGTTACAATTTAGTATGGATTCAATTATAATGGAGAGTTATTTATGTGCTTTATACAGAAATGTTAACATTGGATTAAATAACATAAATAACATTGATATGGATATTGGCATCAAATATTTTTCAAACTAAGGGCATGTGTAAAATTTGAATGAAACCGGTTGGGTAGTTCTCGAGTTTTAGTGATGCACACACACTCACTCACACACACACACACACACACACACACACACATTCTTAGTTTTATATGCATAGCTTTACTAATATATACACAGATATCTATACACACATATATATATATATACACAATAGGTCTCCGTGCATAAGTATGTGTGAATACACACACAGCATTCACTGTTGCAAATTAAAGAAAGAAGAAAAGAAAATAAAGAACGAAAAGAATCAGATAAGTGGTGGTGAGGGATAGAAGGAAAATAGGGAATAGAAAAACGTTTCAATTTTGACACTGTGGCATTCATATGAGTATTGAGATGGAAAAAATATAATGGGATAAAAGTAGGAAAAGAAAGAAAAAGAGGAAGTAAAGATGCAATAAAACAATCATGAGCGTATACTCATGCCCTTACATGCACACATATAGATAGACATGCATAAATATACCCACATAAATACATACATATATATATCATCATCATCATCATCATCATCGTTTAACGTCCGCTTTCCATGCTAGCATGGGTTGGACGATTTGACTGAGGACTGGTGAAACCGGATGGCAACACCAGGCTCCAATCTAAATTTGGCAGAGTTTCTACAGCTGGATGCCCTTCCTAACGCCAACCACTCAGAGAGTGTAGTAGGTGCTTTTACGTGTCACCTGCACGAAGGCCAGTCAGGCAATACTGGCAACGGCCACGCTCAAAATGGTGTCTTTTATGTGCCACCCACACAAGCCAGTCCAGAGGCACTGGCAACGATCTCGCTCGAAAATCCTACGAAGGCCAGTCAGGCGGTACTGGCAACGGCCACGCTCAAAATGGTGCATCTTATGTGTCACCCGCACAAGAGCCAGTCCAGGGGCACTGGCAACGATCTTACTTGGCTTGCTGGGTCTTCTCACGCACAGCACATTTCCAAAGGTCTCGGTCAGTAGTCATCGCCTCGGTGAGGCCCAATGTTTGAAGGTCTTGCCTCACCACCTCAGCCCAGGTCTTCCTGGGCCTACCTCTTCCACGGGTTCCCTCAACTGTTAGGGTGTGGCACTTTTTCACGCAGCTATCCTCATCCATTCTCACCACATGTCCATACCAGCGCAATCGTCTCTCTTGCACACCACAACTGATGCTTCTAATGTTCAGCTTTTCTCTCAAGATACTTACACTCTGACGGGTATTTACATTAACATTACACATCCAACGGAGCATACTGGCTTCATTCCTAGCGAGCTTACGCATGTCTTCAGCAGTTACAGCCCATGTTTCACTGCCATGTAGCATGGCTGTTCGTACACATGCATCATACAGTCTGCCTTTTACTCTGAGTGAGAGTCCCTTTGTCACCAGCAGAGGTAAGAGCTCTCTAAACTTTGCCCAGGCTATTCTTATTGTAGCAGCTACACTTTCAGCGCACCCACCCCCACTACTAACTTGGTCGCCCAGATAGCGGAAGCTATCGACTACCTCTAGTTTTTCACCCTGGAATGAGATAGAAGTTGTTTCCTGTTTGTTTACAGTCTTTATTGCATGTGAACTATATTGATAACCACTAAAGTGGACATTTAATGTGCTAGAAGATCACATGTTGTGTCTACTAAGACCTAATAGTTCTCAAAAGAAATTCAGCGAAATACCAAACCGTATGCGGGCAAGACAGTGAAAATTACATAAATAAAATTAAAACATTGTTATTCGTGTACTAGTTTCGGAATTAACATTCTCTTACCGAGAATATCTGTCCCTCTTCAGCACGAACTGCAAGGAAATTATAATTTTCAGAATCTTATGCAAGTTGTTCACTCCTAGAGACGAATGTTTATATGGTTCTGCTAATTACAACGTAATGGTAAAAATCAAATGTCTTCGTTTTGGCACGCTAATTCCGGAAATATCTCTGCAGAAAATTGTTACTGCGTAGCATATATCTAATTTGAGAACTTGGTTATGGTTAATCAAATTAAAACATAGGGTAGAAAATCAGATATTAATTAATATCGATTTATTACCAGGAAGCTAGCACATTGAAAGAATCAGAGAGATTCAGAAAAAATATCTGCTAGCTTCCTAGTAATAAATCGATATTAATTAATATCTGATTTTACCCAATGTTTTACATATAAACACATACGTATATATATATATATATATATATATATATATATATATATATATATATATATATGTATATATATATATATATATATATACATAAGCATAAATACATTGTATATATACACAATACATATATATGTATATATACACACAACTGCATGTCTGGTGTATTGAATATAAATATAAAAAATGTTGAAAGAAGGAATGAAGTAATGCAATTTCTGACGTATAGATTATATGAAGCGAAATAAAAATCAATTATAAAATTAAAGTACCGAAAACATTATTTTATCTAATATAAATATGAACATGAGTAATCTTTATATGGAAGAAAGGCAAAGCTAACTTTGGTGGAACTTAAATCAGAATTTAGGGATGGGCAAAATATCACTAAACATTTTTCCCAGCTCACTAAAGGTTCTGCTGGCATTGCTGCCTTATTAACAATAATAATAACAATGATAAATAAATATAATGATAGTAATAATAATAAAAAAAAAAATAACTAAAAAATTCATTTGGACATTCGATATCTTTAAAACTCATTTTAGGTGATGAAAGATGTTTTTGGGTGTGCATTTAAAATCAATGTTGAAAGGTTCTGTAGGCAAATTGCAATATAATAAAGCTTTCATATGGCATATAATGGGGTGCATTTAAGAGAAAAACTTAAAATGTAATAAAAATTAAAATATAGTTTGTATCCAGTTGAAGGTTTTTTTGAAAGGTTAAAATATAAAATGAATGTTATACAAAGTGATGCCGGTTAAGTGAAATAATCAAATTCAAATTGTGATTCATAGCTTTCCCTGGGTACACTGAATGGAATTTCTGCCTACACCTTTCCTACAAATCATATAGGGCTACCTACCTGAAGATGGTAGGGTCCTGTCAGTTTTTTTTTTCTTACTAGAACCTTCGTCTTTGCTAAGTTAACCATTAGGCCCTTAGATTCCAGGTTTTGCTTCCACACCTGGTATTTCTTGTCTATCTCTGATATGGAACTGCTATGAGGGCAAGATCATCAGTATATAGTAGTTCCCAGGGACTGCCCGTCTTGAACTCCTCTGTTATGTCCTGGAGGACAAAAATGAAAAGGAAGGGGCTAAAGACTGAGCCTTGATGAACCTCTACTTGTACTGGTGTACTTGTGGTTAACTCTCACCTTACATACAGTGTCTTTGTACATGGCCTGTACAGCTTTCACCAGCCAATTGTCTATCTCTAGCCTTCTCAGAGCCCACCAGAGCCCACCATATCACACAGTGGGGTACTCCATCAAAGGTTTTCTCTAGATCAATGAAAGCCAAGTATAATGGTTTATTCTCAGTACTTCTCCACTAGCATATTGAGTAACTACATAGATTTGCTATCATTTGTTTGGGTTCTATTTTGGATTGAATGAAGTTGTCTGATTCTATGGTGTAAATAATTAAGTGGAATGTATTGGATGTGGAGTATCAGGGCTAAGTATTTCTAATGTTAGAGTGCATTGCTGTTTCATTGGAACCTGTGATAAGTTTCAGAACTGTTATTGTTAGGCTCATTTTCAAAATTTTGAGAATTTGACACTGTTAGTTAGAGAAGTTTATTGTTGGTGAAGTAAATGATTCCTTCACGTAAGTGATCTTGTTAGTCCTAGATCTTTTAAACATTTGGATTTCTCAATTACTCTCTTAGTTTTCGAGAAAGTTATCAACATATTTGTACATATATAAAATATGCTCTTTCATTTACTCCTTGTTTTTTTAGGTTTTTATCAAGAATGAGTGTATTTTTTCAGTGTATTCTTTACCTTTAATTATTACACTATTATATTTTTGTGCTAAAAGTATTATGATATTTTTGTTGTTCTGAAGAATATTGATGGAATTATTTTGCTCTGAGATGTTTTGTGATATCAGTGGAGGAGATAGTATCCACTAAATATTTTAATAATGAGCCAAGTTCAGAGCTGAGTGCAAGATGAAATAAATATTTATGTATCATTAAAATTGGCACATTGTTATCATATGATGATCACTTATGTGATACAATAATGTCTGTAAGTTCAAACTGAAAGAAATGTATATATGTAAAATATTGCCTCTGATGATGATCAAAGAATCTATATAACATATATAAAACAAAATAGTGATATGAATAGTTTTCCCAATGTGTATTATTATAATATATTTAATATTTTCTTTTCATTCAGTTGCAGCCTCGAATGTTCCATGTAGCTGTTAATACTCGGAATTATATGCTGTTGATAGGAGGCCGAACTATAGATAGATCACCAATTAAAGATATTCTTTTGTATCATTTTAAATGCAATACATGGCAGAACATTTCCTTCAAAGGTAATCATGTTATTTGTTAAACATATTATTTAGATTATTTGAAATTGACTTAATCTGAAATTATCTATTTATATAACATTGAAAATATCAAAGAGAAAAGAGATTATGTTAAAAAGAGAAAAGAGATCAATGCTGAAATGATTGGAAATAAGAGGTCCAGGCATTGAATATTAATTTGAAAATATGAAATGCTATTAGCATCAAATATATTTTATCATAATATATTAAAAAATTCCAATTCCAAGTATCTCTTAGTTGTCATAAGAATTAAATATGTGATAGCAAAAAGATAATTAAAATTTCCTCATTCATTCATATGGATGTGAGTATGTCACTACTCATGTATGTATCTGGGTGTGGCTTTCCATTTTCCAAGTCTAGCATCTGTAAATATTCTCACTGTAGACAAAAAAGTGTAAACACACCAGGTCATTTTAGAGTGCCCTCTCTCCAGATCAATGGATGCATGCGTTTCGTTGTGGTTATCTTATCACATTGAACACTGTAGATATGTAGAACATTATCATTATCAGTCACCTGTCTTCTGTGCTGGGATGGATTTGATGGTTTGACAGGATCCAGCAGGTCAGAAGATTGCATTGTACCGAGCTCCAAGTCAGTTTTGGCATGGTTTCCACTGCTGGATGCCTTTCCTAATACCAACAACAGAGTGTACTGGGTGCCTTTTTATGTTACTAACTATGTAACTTGCAAGATAAGATCCTCTCAACTTAGTGGGGGGTGTAGTATTGGGGGAGGTGGCTTAATGCCAGGTGTTGAGAGGTAAAAGGATGATAGGTAGATAGGAACAGGTGACTTGCTGTCAAGGAGATACATAGCTACCCCAACTAGAAAGGGGAAATGAAAGTTGCTGGTGTCAGGATATGCACTCAAAGCATAAGCAGGTGAATATGAAGGGGATGGGTACAGAGGAATAGGAATGATAGGCAAATAAGTTTGCAAAAGTGTGAGGAGAATGATAGAGGATTAGATGTGGAGACATAAGCGAATGCAGTGAATGGCAAACAGCGGAGGAGGCATGGTCAATGATAAATATCAGTTTAGGAGGGAAGATGAAGGAAATAAGAGTGGGTCAAGGAGGAGGCAGGTGGCAGTACAGAATAAGGTGGGTCGAGAGCAACATTATAAAGAACTGTATAGGTGAAAATTAGGGGGATGATGTGAAGTGTGGATGGGAAAGGGGAATACACACCAACAGGGGTGGAGATCAGAGATAGGTTTGAGAGAGCAACAAACACTGGGGGTGGGGTGGCTGATACGAGGTCTTAAATGGCAAATACAGTAGTTAGAGATGTTATTGAGAATGCAGGGTGGGTGACAAGGGGAGGTGGCTCTGAAAAAGTGGGGAAAATGGTTGTATTAATGAGGGGATGACATATGTGTTTCTGTTTTCATATGATTACAATAGCTGGGTATATAATGCTGTAGTTAGAAGAGTGGTGGGTATTGGGAGGATGAATTATGAAGAAGGCTTGATAGGCTTTGGACAAAATTACGGAAATCCAACTTTTTATTTAACTATTTTTTTCTTTTGACAAATATAACAAATTTAAAACTGTTCTTGTCTAAATATGTGTTCATATGCAATATGTATACCTTGTACTTTATGATATAACCCTCTGTTTTCTTTTCTTTTTCGTTTTTTTTTTTTTTTTTTGAGGTATTTATATTTAAGTAAGTTAAAATGCATGACAAATCTGATTTCCAAAGAAGACAAATAAGTTGGAGTGTGGATGGTTGGAGTTTCATTCACTGAAACTGTTGAATTGTTTAATATTTCAAGAAGTACTGTCTCTTAAATCATGTTGGCATTTCAAAACCAAGGTATAACTTGCTCTGACAAGCATAATTCTGAGCAGAGGCAAATTTCACTGAGAGGGACCAAAGAATAATGAAATGTATTGTGTTTAGAAATCATTAACTACTGCAGCAAAAGTGAAAGTAGAGCTAAACCCCCACCATGCCAACCCTTTGTCAACCAGAATCATTTGCTGTGAGCTCTATAAACCTGATACCATAGGTAAGCTACAACTGCTAAACCTCTCCTGTCTCTCATTGATATTGGTAAGTGGAAAAATGGTATCCAGACAATCAGCAAGTGGCCATTTTGGAGCAAGTTTTTGTTTGGAGACAGCGCAAAGAAGCTCTCAACTCTGTTTGGCCCCCTACCATGAAGCATAGCGGTGGCTCTGTGATTTTGGTACTCATATCACAGAATATTCTTGGCCTTTTTATTGTTCTACATGGTGGAGTTAACACCAATATTTTGGCTGATCATATCCAATCTATAGTATAGACATTGTTCCTGATGGTAGTGCAATCTTCCAGGACAATAGTGCTATGATGAACATGATTAATATTATTCAAAGTTGGTGTGACAATCTCAAAAGTGAAGTTGACTACTTGGACTACCTCTTCTTCCCACAGTCTCTAGATCTGAATATAATCAAACATATATAGTGCATTTTCAAGCTGCAAGGAAGGAGCCACTTCACTCTGCCATCATTGCTGAAAGAGCTAAAACATGTTTTACTTGAAGAATAGATCAGAATTTTCCTAACAACCATTCAGAATCTGTATGAGTTAATTCTAAAATGTATCAAAGCTGTGATTGATGTCCAAGATGGGTCAACTTTGTGTTAATTATTAAAACTTCCATTTAACAAGTTGTTTCCATTATTTTGTCTTACCATCAGACATGAGGCAAGAGTGAAACCTTGTTTTGTCCTTTGTGTACTAAAAGGGTGCCCCTTCAACATCTCCTCAGCAACTGTCCTGGAGTCTTAGCCAATGGCCAGTACTGTTGGTGCTCAGGGTAGTTATGAAAGTGATATTGACAGCCATTCAGTTCAGTAAATACCACCCCAGGAAAGAGGCCATCATCATTTTTCTCTGAGCTGGAGAGAAGTCCAGTTCACTGAAACTTCAACCCCACAGCCCTAGATTGGCATCTGAAAGTAGATCTTGTAGAAAGTTTCCTGGTCATATCATAGCAACAACACTCTGCCCAAATATAATGATCTCAAATTCTACAAAGCAAGTGATCGTGTGGGAACTGACTGTGCACTGGGAGGAACACATGAAAGAAGTTCATGTGAGGAAGCTTGCCAGATTTGGTAAAGACGTGCAGAAATTGGAGCTGGCAGGCATGCCACAAGGCAGTAGAAGTGGGCTATTGAGGTTTTGTGGTGCCTATATTCTGAAAAGCTCTGGCTGGCCTTGGAGTTACTGGTGCAGTAAAAAGGAGAAATATAAATTCTGTCTGTGAAGCTGCAAAGAAAGTTACTATGTGGCTTTGGAAAAGGGGTCAGACCAGTAGTTTGGTGCTACTAGGACGTATGCTGATTCTTGATCAACCCTGGCTGGGTCAACTAGGCAAGGAGGTCTGATGTTGAAACCCATGAGATCCTAGAAACATTACTGACAATACATTCCAGAGATTCTATGTAAACTATATGTATGTAGTCTATACATCTATATTTGTGTATGTTTGTGTGCTTGTGTATATATATATGAATGTATGCATATCACTTCTGTTTTCAATTATTTAAATTCTTCCTCTGAAGAAGGAGCTGGTTTCTAACAAAGACACAAAGCTCCATCTTTGGAATGTAGATAACAGAAACAATGTCACATTTTAAACCTGACAAAAATCTTGTATAGTTTTACTGTTCCATTTACAGATTGTATTTGTAATGTGTGAATCAGTTGGTTGATTTCTTTTTCTGAAAATCCAAGCCTATCCAGATTGGTAGTTAGGCATTTACTTACAAAATCAAGTGCTCCAATTATTGTTGGTGTTAATGTAAATTTGTAATCCATATATAGAAGCTGGAGGTTTCAAAGCAGTTGTCCATATTTGTCTTCTTTCTATTTGATTTTCAAAGAGATGTTCACATCAGCAGGACAGCTCTTTGATGGTACATACTTTTACTTATCTGTCCCAAACAACAATATCCAGCCTGTTGTTGCTTACACTTGACAGATGCTTTGAGGGGAATGTTCCACCAGTATTCCTTGTGCTGGTGTTTGTGTACGTATTCAATAACAGGAGTATTCTCTATATTTATTCCAGGATAGTCTTTTTTCCAAATGGAATTGTATATTGTTTTTGTGACATCGTGTCATATAGGGAGGTAATATCTTGATGACATTTTTGGGCAGCTAATCACTTGTGTGATGTTTTCCACAGAAATATAAAATAATCTACATTTTCAGTTATCTTAGTTGATTAGGTATTTAGTAGTAATCTGTTGTTCTTGGATTGCAAATGTACAGCCTTCAAAATGTGATGTGATGTAGTGGTCCAAGAAAGGCCTTACTTCATGTCTTCAAGTCTTCAAGAAACATACTCATGCATAGTCTCTTTTGGTATACTGAGTGTTTTCCCTCCAGATCTTCTTTGAGGTATGCTAGTTTGGCTGATTTGGGGTTGTATGGAAGGTTGTCAAGAACAGAGCACTTCCTGAGAAGCTCACTTCCAATATGTAAGATATTGTTTTCTTTACTTTCCAGCACTAAGTAAATGTATTTATTTTTGCTGCTGTTGTTTAGCAAGTATTGTCTGAGAGATACTTGTGATATTTGAAGGCTGTCTGCATTGATCTCAAGCTCCTACCTCCTTATCTCTTCATTGGTAGAACCTCTTGATATCACTATTTTTGTGGAGATTTTCAGTTGATAATAGAATCTTGCAGGTTTGATGTCTTTGAAGTGAATTTCTTCTACAGATCACTCAAGTATCCCAAATGTTGGAATCAGAACTAAAACTGCAAATGTGTGTGTGTGTGTGTGTGTGCGCACGTGCACGTGTGTGTGTGTATGTGTGCATTATGTAAGTAGGGTAAAACTGAAGCTGTATCCTCTTGAAGCACATCTGCTTATCCAAGTATTACAGTTCAGCATGTACTCGAGGTACATATTAGAGTTGAAAATTCTGAAAATATTGTTTGCAGACTTATTATATAACAAAACAGGAACTTGGAGAAATTTTTTGGCATTATAATGCTCATAAATAATTATTTATTCACCATTACATGTTTCATTTGCTAACAGGCATCACAAAATTGTACAGGTTGGATCCAACATTTAAGAAATTTCCTATTAGAAATTCTTCAGACAGATATTCAAACAATAGAAAATTTACATTTGGATAAAGCATTTATAAATAGTTAATAATCAAGAGTAGTATAGATAGTTGGAAAAAAGAATAAAGAACAAATCAAATGGTAAAGATAATGTGTGTGTATGTGTATGTATTGATAGATGTATATGTGCATATATATAGTGCGTATGCTGTTCCATTATGATAAGATCAACAAAAAAAAAGTACTCTGTCTAGTGAGACACGAAATTCATTTAATAAATACAATATACATTTTTATGTTCTACTATTAGTTTCATGTGCTGAAAGCTTGCTAGAACATATTTTTTAACATGTCTAGTGTCCTAACACAATCATCAGGTACTACCCTGTGCTAGGACATCAGGCATGTTAAAAAATATTGTCTAGCATGCTCTCGATACATGAAACTAATAGTAGTACATAAAACCATATATTGTGTTTATTAAATGATTTCTCTCTCTCTCTCTCTCTCTCTCTCTCTCTCTCTCTCTCTCTCTCTCTCTCTCTCTCTATATATATATATATATATATATATATATATATATATATATATATATATAGTAACAGGAGGGATATAATATCCAGGCAGATACCAAATTTCGCTTAGTAAAATGCCAAGACTGGTTCCTTCTGATGGTGCATTTTTCGTAATCTTCCTTTAGCTCCCATCTGACAGTTCTTGGCTACTTAGAGTGTAAAGTACAATATTTATGATAAGGAGAATGATGAGAATGAGCTATTTGAACATTCACGCTTTATGTTTATCTCCAGTAAGTTCATTCATAATAATAGTCCAACACATATTTCGATCACACCAATTGCATATTCAAATCCAGCGATTTATGCATTATTAGTATGATCTCTCCAGGACATATAAATGTGACATTTTTTGAAGAGGAATTTTCCTCCGCTATTAGTTTAAATTAGGCTTGATAGTAGTTGTAAACCATGACATTCTTCTGTGAGATGTTTTTCTCAACTGCTTATTTGGATAAAATTCAGTAGCAACAGCAGCAATATGTTTGTTGAAGTTAGCAAATGTTCTTGTCTGGGCAGGGAATGGTTACTTATAAAATACTTATTTTTGATTGATTCTTCATACTTATAGTCACAAAGTATTTTGATGGGTTTCAGAGTTGATTATATTATTTGAAATTTGTGAAAGTTATTAATGGTAGCAATGGGTAATTACTAAGCAGTAAGAAGCATGTGGTTATTAAAAAGAAGTAGTCAGTTGTATTTTAAATTCTTCTAACTTATTATTATTATTATTTGTGGCCAATAAAACGAATTAATTATTATTATTATTATTATTATTATTATTATTGTGTTTAAATGTTCTTAGGTTATATATAATCTTAAATTGAGTTCTATTCTTATATTCTTTATCAGCATCTTTATTATTATAGTTATTGTAGTTATGTTTAGAGAAAAAATTTATTGAAATTATGTAAATTAATGCATTCTATTATTTAATTTTTTAAAAATGAAAACGTTTGTGTAAGCAATTAAAACTTCTTTTCTGTTTAGTGTTAACTAATTTATTTTTCGAAATAAATATTTGATATAATTCCTCCAGGTATAAATTGCATCTCTCATCTCCTATTTTATAAGGTTTCATAGTACTAAAAAAATTAAATATTCATTCAAATAGGAAATTATTAGTACTGCAAAATCTTATAAAATAGAAACAAAAGATGCAATTTATGCCTGGAGGAATAGTACCAAATATTTACTTTGAAAAATAGGTTAGTTAACACTAGATATGAAAGAAGTTCTAATTGCTTACACAACATTTAAAAAAAATTTAAATAATATAATGCATTAATCTATATAATTTCAATAAACTTTTTCCTCTAAGCATAACTATAATAACAAAGACATATAAAGAATATAAGAATAGAGTTCAATATAAGATGATATATAATATAACCTAAAAACACTTTAAAACAATAATAATAACTGGACTCATGAAAAATTCACGGAAAACATAAAAAAATGTAAGCATCTGTAAACTGTATTGGTGCCATGAGAAATGTTTGTATATTATGACTGTCTTTATGTTCTGAGTTCAAACTCTGCCGAGGTCGACTTCACTTTTCAGCCTTTTGGGGTTGATAAATTAAGTACCAGTTGCATACTGGGTCGATCTAATCAACTGGTCCTTCCCCACAAAAATTTCAGGCCTAGAAAAGTATATTGTGACAGTTACAGAATATAGAAAGTAATGTAACACCAATGACTATATAATCCAACTAAAATATCTGTTACACAAATGTAAATGGAATTACTATTTAACCTTAAAAACATCGTACATATTCAAAGAACCTTCTTGCAGAACGTTTTTCTGGTATTCTTTTATTCTTTTATTTGTTTCAGTCATTTGATGGTGGCCATGCTGGAGCACCACCCTTTAGTTGAAGAAATTGACCGCTGGATTTATTCCCTGTAAGCCTGGTGCTTATTCTATCAGTCTCTTCTGCTGAACAGCTAAATTACAAGGCCACAAATGCACCAATATTGATTGTCAAGCAATGGTGGTGGTGGTGGGACAAACACAGACACAAACATACACACACATACATATATATAACAGACTTGGAGGTAGTGGTGATGCTGGCTGGTGTGATTTTGTGGTTTGCTGGTATGCCGAGAGCGATCCAGCGGGCCCCTAACTGGTTCCCCAATCTTAAAGGTGTAATGCCTACGTGTAATGATGACACATCAACAAATGAGCCAGAAATTCTAACTTAAAAAATAAAGAAAGAAAAAGACAACATTGTATTCTGAAACCAGAAAATGTTTTTTAGCTGAGGTGTAATTTTATAATGAAAACAAATTCAAAATTTAAATTTTGGAGTAAAACACCACGTATGATGTATGGCTGTAGTTGAAATGGGTTAAAACAAATGTGTGTGTGTGTGTGTGGTTGGTTGGGCCTTTAATAGCAGTTTATGGTCAGTGGCAGAAAGCGATTCAAAATAGCAACACACACACTCATATATATACAAACATACCCATACATGCACACACATACACAAACACATGCCTAGAGAGAGAGGCAAACAGACAGACAGTGTCAGATAGTCCACAATGAAGTCTTCACCTCTCTCTCTCTCTCTCTCTCTCTCTCTCTCTCTCTCTCTCTCTGTTACTTTGCCACTGACTGGAATTGTTCTAGTTCAAGCTCTTACTTCAAGCTCTTACTCTCTTTCTCTTTCTCTCTCAGTTTTTCTTCCAAAATGATTCAGTGTTTCAAGTGAAAAACATATAGGAATGTATTAGACAGTTTTTGTTTAGAATACAGTATCCAATATTTGTTGTGGTTGAAAACACAAAACAAACGCCACCTTCCTTTGAGTCACCAACACTCCTCTCTCATATATATATATGTTGTAGCTGTAATTCAAAGGGGCCAGCCTTGTCATATTCTGTGTGAGGCTGAATCTCCTTGAGAGCTATGTCAATGTTACGCATGTCTGTAGAGTACTCAGCCATTTGTGAGTTAATTTTATCCTCGTGTCGTAATCATCATCATCATCGTTTGACGTCCGCTATCCATGCTAGCATGGGTTGGATGATTTGACTGAGTACTGGTGAACCGGATGGCTGCACCAGCTCCAATTTGATCTGACAGAGTTTCTACAGCTGGATGCCCTTCCTAATGCCAACCACTCCAAGAGTGTAGTGGGTACTTTTACGTGCCACCATCACGAAGGCCAGTCACGCGGTACTGACAACGACCATGCTCAAAATGGTGTTTTTTACATGCCACCTGTATAGGTGCCAGTCCAGCAGCACTGGCAATGACCTTGCTCGAACGATTTTCTAATGTGCCACTGGCACAAGTGCCAGTAAGGTGGCGCTGGTAACAATCACGCTCAAACGGTGCTATTTACATGCCACTTGCACGGAAGCCAGACAGCTGCTCTGGCAGTGATCACACTTGAACGGTGCTGTTAGTGCTCTACTGGCACAGGTGCCAGTCATTGAATATGGTTTGATTACGATTTTGATTTCACTTGCCCCAACAGGTCTTCGCAAGCAAAGTTTAGTGTCCAATGAAGGAGAGGTTGGCATGGGTGCCAGTCGTTGAATTTGGTTCGATTTGGATTTCAAATTCACTTGCCTCAACAAGTCTTCGTAAGCAGAGTTTAGTGTCCAATGAAGTAAAGATAGGAATAAGTGAGCTGGCTACACTTCTGGCAGAGGCCACAGATTATGCTCTCACTTGGCTTGCCGGGTCTTCTCATGTACTGCATATTTCCAAAGGTCCCGGTCACAAGTCATTGCCTCGGTGAGGCCTAAAGTTCGAAGGTCGTGCTTCACCACCTCATCCCAGGTCTTCCTGGGTCTACCTCTTCCACAGGTTCCCTCAACCGCTAGGGTGTGGCACTTTTTCACACAGCTATCCTCATCCATTCTTGCCACATGACCATACCAGCGCAGTCGTCTCTCTTGCACACCACAACTGATGCTTCTTAGGTCTAACTTTTCTCTCAAGGTACTTACACTCTGTCGAGTATGCACACCGACATTACACATCCATTGGAGCATACTGGCTTCGTTTCTTGCAAGCTTACGCATGTCCTCAGCAGTCACAGCCCATGTTTCACTGCCATGTAGCATGCCAGTTCATAGACATGCGTCATACAGTCTACTTTTTACTCTGAGTGAGAGGCCCTTTGTCACCAGCAGAGGTAAGAGCTCTCTGAATTTTGCCCAGGCTATTCTTATTCTAGCAGCTACACTTTTAGCGCACCCTCCCCAGCTATTAACTAGATAGTGGAAGCTATCGACTATTTCTAGTTTTTCTTCCTGGAATGTGGCAAAGGTTGTTTTCTGCACATTTTCAGTGTTTATTGCTCCTGAGCATCTGCCACATACAAAAACTATCTTACTAGTTAGCCTTCTTTGATATTGCTGCATCTCTTATGTGTCCATAGCTTGCACTGGGTACAACTTATGGAGTTTCTACCTACGACTTTTCTACAAATCGAGCAGGGCTATCTACCTGAAGGGGTTTGTGTTTTGTCTACCTTCCTACTTATTAGGATTTTGGTTTTAGCTAGGTTGACTCTAAGGCCCTTCGATTGTAGTCCTTGCTTCCACACCTGAAACTTCTCCTCTAGTTCTGATAGTGACTCAGCAATTAGGGCAAGGTCATCAGCATAGTGGAGCTCCAGGGGCATCCTGTCTTTGACATCCAATATTTGCTGTGTGTATGTATCTATGTATGAACTTTTCTTTGGATTTATGTATTTACTGTCTCTCTCTCACTTTCTCTCTTTCTCTTTCACTTCGCTTGTGTCTCTCCTCTTTCCTGCTTTTGATTTAACAATGTGTATATGTATCTATGTATCTACTTCTCTTGTGATAAATACCATCACCACTCACTGTGTCTTTCACTCTCTCTCTTTCTCTCTTTTCCTCTCTCTCTCACCCTCTTTCTTTCTCTCTTACATCCTCTCTGAAACATTTAAAAAGACAAAATGAATGCCATCACCACTCACTGTCTCTTTCACTCTCTCTCACTCTCTCTCTCTCTGAAACATTTAAAAACACAAAACGAATTCCGTCATCACTCACTGCCTCTTTTACTCTCTCTTTTTTGTCTCACTCTCTCACCTTCTCTCTTACTCTCCCTTTCTCTCTCACTCTCTCTTTTAGTTCCTCTCTGTCCTCCTCTCTCTCGCTTTAGCACTTCTTTGAAGTATGTACAAAAACAAAAAGTTAGCATATTAATATTATTGATAAGTTAGAAGAATTTAAAATATAACTACTACTTTTTAATAACTATAGTTCTTACTGCTTCATAATTACCCACTACTACTCTTAATAACTGTTATGTCATGAGTTTGAATATCTTGCTGCCAATAATGCTATGATGACGTTAGGGTGTACACAAGAGAGTAGGAATAGTGTTACCCAAATAAATATTTGGAAATGGTTATCTAGAATAACCATTCACAGAATTAATATGTTCATGCAGAATGTGATCCGTACTATGCTGAGTGTAGGTATGATATTAAACTAACACAGTAATCCAATACGACCAATCAACCCTGTCAGCTGCCGACAGCTCACACATTTTCTCTATTTTATTGAAATGTATCAATCCACTTCTGGTCACATTGGGGTGGTCAGGATTCTTCCACAACATCTCCCTTTTTTGAGAATTAGCTTCCCATAACGTCCCTTTTTGAGAATTAAACTCCATCCAGAGTTTTAATATCTCTTACACTTAGGGTTTAACTCCAGTATTTCCATTGTTTTCTTTTTTCTATTACTTGAAAGTGTAGTTTCTGTTTGTTTGAGTGTTGGTACCTCAACTGTGTTGTACAGTACTTCCATGGGAATTAAATCTCTCATGACTGTTTCTTCCATACATCTTTTTTTTAAGTTGGTTAATGTCTTTTATGTTTGACATTTTTCCTTTTACCATGAATAATATTTTTCCAATCTGTTTAATAATTACACCCAGCTTTCTTTACCATATCTATCTGATTTAAGAAAACTTTGTCACCTAATTTGAAAAATTTTGAAATATGTTTGTTGTTCACCATTTTTCTATTTTTACTTGGTATCAACTTATCAAAGACAGATCTGATCTTTCTAGCCAACATTAACTCCGCAGGTGATATTCCAGATGGGGTATTTGGATTAGGTATTACTCGGTACACTCATAGAAATTGTTTAAGTGCTAGGCCATCCATTACGTCATTGTTTGCCTTTTTTAAAGTCCTCTTAAAAGTATCAACCAAATGCTGTGCTTGTACATTTGACCTAGGATAATACAGCAGAGGGGTCACATGTGTGATAACGAGCATTTTACAAAATTTTTTGAACTCATCTAGACACAGTGGTATCAGGAATACCATATCTGGCAAAAAATTTGTGTAAAAAAACGTACTGTAACTTCAGATGTCAGCTTTTTACACTTATGCATTTCAGGCCACTTTGAAAAACTGTGCACCACAACAAGGTAATATGAACCGTTAAGTGACCTGCATAATCAACATGCAGTCTGGACCATGAAATATCTGTTTTTGGCCAAGGCACAATCTCTGAATGCTTTCATTAGTTCTTCAATGTCATGGTCCATTGTTGGCCAAAATACATAACTTCTCATTAATGATTTCATTCTCAAAATCCCTGGGGGACCAATGTGAAATTCCTTTAGTAATTACTTCTGTAGTGTGGCTGGCACTATGACTCTTTGTGCGTACATTAACACATTGTCACACATTGAGAACAGGTTTGAATTTGTGTTGCGTTCAGCAAAAGCCATGTTTTTATCTCTTTTAGCTGTCAGTTTTTCTTTCATTTTCATTCTTTCAATTATTTTTGTCGTAAAAAATTTCAGAGATTTTTACACAGTAGAAATTTTTGATTACAGACTGCTCATCATAATAACAGATGATGATCAGTCTGTAGACAAAAATTTCTACTATGTAAAAATCTATGAACTTTTTTTTATAGCAAAAATAGTTGCTAGAGTCTCTCTTTCAATTTGGCTGTAATTTTTTTCTGCTCATATCAGAGAACATGAGGCATGAACCATGGTATTCATGTTACCATCTTATATTTATGAAGGATTATTGCTCCAATACCATACCTAGAGGCATCTGAAGCTACTACAATCTCCACCACAGGATTGAAATGTGCTAAAGAAAAATCTAATGTTAATATCTTTTTAATTTTGTTAAACACCTTCTGATGATTTTCAGACAAATTCCACTTTACATGTTTTTTTAGTAGATTATTTAGTGGGACTCTTACCTTATGTATTTTTGGTATATAAATTTGTTAATAGTTTGGAATCTCAGAAAAGCTTGTAAGGTAGATATATTTGTTGGAGGGGGCATATTTTTAATCGCATCTACTCTTGGCAGATCTGATTGATCTCCATTTTTATCAATGATTTGTTCTAAATATTTCATTTGAGGTATGAAAAATTCACACTTCTCCTCACTCAAAGTGAAGCCATAATCCCTTAGTTTTTCAAGCACATATTTTACGTGCTTGACATGCTGATCCTGGGATTTACTTTTAATTAATCATCCAGGTAGGCCATCATGAAGTCACACTTTGCAAGCATCATCTGTTGAAATTTATCTGCAGCAACTTTTATACCAAACAGAAGCTGGTTAAACTTGTACAGACCTTTATGTGTATTGATTGTTAGTAGCTTAGAACATTTTTCTTCCACTTGTATCTGTAAGTATGCATCAGACAAATGTAATTTTGAGAACAATTTACCACCATTTAGTTTTGAGATTTCCTCTGGGTTAGGTAATGGATAGTTATACTGTTTTGAGCTTTCATTTTGTCTTGTTGAGAAATCTGCACAAACACTTATTCTATTGTTCTTCTTTTTAACATATACACTTGAACTCACTCAATCTGAGTAATCCATCTTTTCAATCACTCCTATTTTTTCCAGTCTGTCTAATTCTTTATTTGCCTGTTCCAGTGCTGCAAATAGAACATTATGTTTGGGTTTCAAAACTGGTAATACATTTTCTTTCACCTGAAATCTGGCTTTGAGTTTATTGCACTGACCCAACTCTTCCAAGAAAACATCAGAGCGCAATCTTTCCATTTCTTTAAAAACATTTTCTGACTCTATGTTTGAACTGGTGCATGACCCCATTACATTTTTACAAAAATTATTTATGGGTAAATCCCATAACTTGACCAGTTCCATCCAGTCAGTTCCAAAAATGTTGCTTGTATTTTTTAATACATTAGCTTTCATGTTTATAGTCTGACCACGAAATATGTTACAAATGATTTTACCATAAAAAATTAATTTAATCCCCAAGACACCATGGGCAATTTTCAATGTTTTCTGCAGTGTAGGTTTCCCAATTTTTTTCTACGGGTTTTTATTAATTAAAGTAATGTCCCTATCTGTATTTAACTATAATTTTACATTTATATTGTTAATTTTACATACACAAATTTCGTTTGGGGTTCATTTGTATTTCTTGTTGCCAATATACTGTTTAAGTGATTTTTTTTCTGTTGAACTGTTTTTTTAGATTTTGATTTACAGTGTTTTTTTGTGACCTATCTTACCACACTTTCAGCATTTTCAATTTTTATAAGGACAGTTGAATCTATAGTTTATTCTCCACATCCAAAACATGGGTTAATTTTCTGCTTTTCATTTCTTACTTTCGGTCACACCAACTGTATATGTGAGTTAATTTTTTGCTTTCTTTTTTTACTTTCAGTTGCACTGACTTTATATGGGGAGCAGTTTCTTACTTCAGTTTATTCCGCATCATACCTTAGGTTTATTATTCTCTGGCATTCCTCAAATATTTCTTGTAGTGTTAGCTTCTGATTTTGTTCTAATTTAGTCAGAATTCAGTTACAAATTTCTGCATCTTTCTTTGCCATTAAAACTTGTATGAAAATTAAGCATTTAAACATATCTGGCGTTAGTTCATTAATTTTAAATTTCTTGCATTCCCTATTAACGACTCCAATGTATGTAATAAAATCTTCAACTCTTTTTTTTGTAATATTCATGCATTGCCACTGCATATTAAAGAGCTTTATTTGCTGACCTTTGAAAGGGTATCAACAGTTTCTTTAAAACAGACTTCTCCTCTGTCTCTTTGGTTATATATAGTTGCAGTATTTTTCATGTTTGGCTGGGGTTAACTTTCTTAACAAATGTCAGGTTTTTTTCATCTTAGCAGTTGGATTACTCTTCTTTAAAAATCTCCTCATGCCTTCTGTCATACACAGGAAAAGTAATACCCTCATCCAGGTTATATATGAATTCACTGATGGAGTTTGCGACCATATCAGGGGTGAATGAAGTTATGTGAATGAAGTTGCTTCTGCAGCTGCTGTTGTTGTTGTCTCTGTAATTCAGTTACTGAAGCTAGTAATTCTTCCATGTTCCAAACTACAATCTATCCAGCCTGAATTTGAAAATCCTCGTCGCCAAAATGTTATGTTATGAGTTTCAGTATCTCATTGCCAATAAAGTTATGATGATGTTGGGGTGTGCACAAGAGTGGAGGAATAGTATTACCCAAATAAATATTTAGATATGGTTATCTAGAATAACCTTTCACAGAATTAATATGTTCACACAGAACGTACTCTGTGCCAAATGTAGGTACAATGTTAAACTAACACAGTAATCCGATATAAACGATTGATACTGTCAGCTGCTGATGGTCAACTGCCAACAGTTCACACAGTTTCTTTATTTTATTGAAATGCATCAGTCCACATTTGGTCACGTGAAAATGGTCAAGATCCTTCCATAACAATAACCTACACAAATTTCAAATAATATATTCAACTCTAAAATCCATCAAAATACCTTGTGACCATAAAGTATGTAGAATCAATCAAAAATAAGTACGCTATAAGTAACCACTTCTTGCCTAGCCAAGAACATTTGCTAACTTCAGCAAACATTGCTGCTGTTGCTACTGAATTTTATCCAAACAAACAGTTGAGAAAAACATCTCACAGAAGAATGTCATGGTTTACAACTATTATCAAGCCTAATTTAAATTAATGGTGGAGGAAAATTCCTCTTCGAAAAGTTTCATACTTATATGCCCTGGAGAGATTGTACTTAATAATGCACAAATCGCTGCATGTGAATATGCAACAATATGCAGTTGGTATGATCAAACCACATGTTGGATTGTTATTATGAATAAACTAACTGGAAATAAACAAAGTTTGAATGCTCAAATTCTTCATTCTCCTCATTTGCCTTATTATATATATCTATATTTATATATATATATATATATATATATATATATATACAATTTAAATATAGGATAAAATCTTTATAAGAATTTATGAAGTAGTTAGCATGAAAAACCTCATACACATTAAATAATCAGATAGAAAGGAACAGAACAACAAATTAGTGTTCTAATTAATAAAGCGTCATGAAATATAAAGATTAATAGAGAGAGAACAAATTTTAAGAGTCAGAGTTCATTTTGTCAATATATCTCCCAACATTGGAATACTTTGTAAAAATATACATAAATATGAATATGTGGATACAATATAAAATATAAAACATAAATATACTTGCCTGACATTGTATGAAGTTGTATGTCTGTGTTTGGAATCAATGAGAAAGTTATTATACATACATACATATATATATACACGCACACATACACACTCTCATACATATGCATATACTCATACATAGATACATGCACACACACACATTCACAGACACACACATATACATATATACACACATATAGATAAATGTATATGTGTGCACACACACACACGTACATATACAGAGAGTTGTATTTACCTATACACATGCACACACTCACTCAATCTCACATGTACACACACATATATTCATATAATGGACATATATACAAAATGGACAAATTGAGGGAGTGGTCTGCATCTTCCACACATTTAGTGTCCACAGGAGTCAGAACGAATATTATCAGTATGTAATTATAAAATCCAAGGATCTAAGTGTAGAAGGTTTGTAAGCTTTGAGCAGTCCATAGTAGTTATAAAAAACAACATTCAGAAACAATAACAATTTATTGGTGTTGAAGTTTGTACGTTTCCCGTTCAATAATTATTTTTGTACATGTTTTCCGTTCAATAATTCTTTTATTCTTTTAATTGTTTCAGTCATTTGACTGTGACCATGCTGGAGCACTGCCTTAAAGAATTTTAGTTGAAGAAATCAACTTCAATACTTATTCTTTTCTACACGTAGTACTTATTCTATTGCTCTTTTTTGCTAAACTGTTAAGTTACAGGGATGTAAACACACCAACATCAGTTGGTAGAGGAACAAACACAGACACATACACAAATACACACACACACACACACAAATAGTAGAAGACACTTGCCCAGGGTACCACATAGTGGGACTGAATCTGGAACCATGTGGTTGGTAAGCAACCTACTTACCACACAGCCACTCCTGCACCTATATATATATAATTGTTAAAAAGGACATCAAACATTAAGGCATGGCTAACATCTCAAGTCATATACAATATTATGACAGGAAGAAATTCAAAATCTTACAGCTCTTTCTGGAATATCTCATACTTGAGGATATTCCAGAAAGAGCTGTAAGATTTTGAATTTCTTCCTGTCATAATATTGTATATGACTTGAGATGTTTGCCTTGCCTTAATGTTTGACGTCCTTTTTAACAATTATATATATACTAGCAGCTAAACCCTGTTTCACCTGGTCTGTTTGGATGATGTGGCTGTGGTCATTTTTGGTTAGGCATAATCTATAACAGTGTTTCTCAACCTTATCATTCGGGTGCCCTGTTTTGATTGGAGCCTCTAGCTGTATGAAGATTTCACCACCACCCCTGTCAGAAAATGGCTTCAGGAGTTGTGAAAAAAGAATTTGTATGTAGTCTCTTTCTAAGAGCTATTCTATTGGACATCTGTCTAATCATCAAAACATTTATTTAATTATGAACATAGAAAGAAATTATACATTGATCCCAATTTTTGTAAGCAGTTGTATCCGTAAAAAAATTATTTGCAGAGAGCAGAAATTGAAAGATATATGAAATGGACGTGCGTGTATGTGAGAGAGAAAGAGGGTGAGATAGAGTGAGTGAGTGAAGTTGTGTGTCATTAACTTACGTTGGCTGGCATGGCAGATATGAAGCTTTTGAGGCGGCAGATGACTGGGGGGATTTGGAAGATGTGAAGAAATGCCGGCTTTTCAGTGAAGCACTTCTTTGTAGGCAACGTTTCTCATTTTCCCTTCTGATGCACAAATGTATAGACTTTGTGGCCTGCCAACACGGGAGCATCTAACGTAAAGTTGACCGTGGGAGAACACTTGCTCTGTGAGATTGAAACCAACCATTTGCAATGATTGACTCTGTGCCTTATGATTCTGCATATTATGTAGTTTGAATGAGAAACTGTGTGTGAGCAACTGGTTGTGTTAATGGCAAAAGAAAGGAGAATTGCATTAGAAAAAGTTTTAATCGATGGAATAAGTCATTCATATCCGAAAACGGGGATTTTTGGCAAAAAAATTTTTGAAAGAAAGAAATTTGTGAGAAAATGGGGTGGGGGGAAGGGCGGAAGTCTTTCCAAAGTATCTTCGCAGGAAACAGCTTTAGGAGTTGTGAAGAAAGAATATGTAGGTAGTCTGTTTCTGAGAACTATTCTATTGGACCTCTGTCTAATCACGTCTTTTAAGGTACACACACATACATAGAAAATGTGAGGTCATGGTAGAAAATTTCTACGATGGAAAAGATTATGTTAAATGTTTGAAATGCAAATCTGTGAATGAAAATTAAGTTCAGACCTCTACATGGTAGGTAGACCTGGTAGAAATAGCAGCCAAATCTCCCTCAAAATACCCTACTGTACTAATGCAACAATTCTGCGTATTATGTAGTTTGAATGAGAAACTGTAAGGTGTGTGAGCAACTGGTTGTGTTAATGGCAGAAGAAAGGGGAATTGCATTAGAAAAAGTGTTAATCGATGTTCTCGGTAAGTATGGTGGCTAGGAAAAAGTAGAAGAGGCATTAAGAAGTTGATGCTAAGAATTGCTTAAACAGAAAATGAAGCTGTAAGAATTAACGGGGAAATTGTATGTAAGAATTAATAGCAGACATATCCAATTTAAGAAAATTGAAGATAAAAGCTAAGTGAAGAAGTATGGAATAAGTAATTGTTATATGCTTATAGAAAAACAATTTATATTATAGAATAGATACATACCTGTTGAAGACGAAAATGTATGTGAGAGCTGTTGTATTGGACGTGTGTATAATCATAGAGAAAGTGAAAGACATATGAAACGGACGTGTGTGTGTGTGTTTTTTGCGGCTAATTTGGCGGGAGTTTTGCAGTCAGCAGGAGGTGGTTTGTGTTTTATCTCTCAATCAATGGCCGGACAAGTGAAAATATTTTTTTAATATGTGTTTTGGGGAAAGGGGATCTTTTGAAGTGGGCATCAAATGAAAAGAGACATGGACAGTTTTATGACTGAACTTCTTTTGAAGTTGGCGTGAGACAGAAGAATTGATGCGTGTGTGTGTATGTTTCATGGGGTGTGCGAGACTGAGAGAGTAATGTTGATGGTGTGTGTGTATATGAGAGAGAGAGAGAGATAACTGAAATTTTCCATTCAGTTTTTGTAGTAAGTGAATGTGTGAGTGATTGACAGAGAAAAACAGAGAGAGAGAGAGAGAGAGAGAGTGGTTATGTATGTATGAATGGCTTCAGTGACAGACACTCACATGCACGCAAGTTTTAATCAATTTTCTCAGTAACTATGGGGGCTAGGAAAAAAATACAAAGCACGTTCCAATCTATTCACCCGTCTCCACATGTGTGCCATTTTTCACGCAAATCCACCCAGCCGTTCGGCCGTGAACCTTGAGACAAGAAATAATACATGTTCAATTTATATTATAGATCGGTGCAGGAGTGGCTGTGTGGTAAGTAGCTTGATTACCAACCACATGGTTCTAGATTCAGTCCCACTATGTAGCACCTTGGGCAAGTGTCTTCTTCTCTGATGACGGAATACCCCATACTTGAGGATATCCCAGAAAGAGCTGTGAAATTTTGAATTTATTCCTGTCATAATATTGTATATGACTTGAGATGTTTGCCTTGCCTTAATGTTTGATGCCCTGTTTAACAATTATATATCTGGTGCATCAGAAATTTACAATGGCTCCATAACTACCGTCTCAGCTATAACCTTGGAGCCCTAGTAATCCATTACAGCACTTACCCAGCGTACCTAATTGTTTAGATCACCTGTGAACTAAACCCCCATACTTTGTATATATATATATATATATATATATATATATATATATATACACACACATACATACTGGCAAAAATGTTTGCGGGCAGCAGACATAAAAAATTTCCTCTTAGCTGTAGGAAGACCATTAAATAAATGTATAACCCAGATGTGGGTAATCTAGAACCTAGGTTTTGAACTTTCCAATTTATATTTGTTAGCGTAAATATGGTTAGTTCCCATCGGCTAGATTCATTTAGACAAAAAAATTTTGAATGTTGCTACATCAATGCCAATATATACTAACATTTATTTAAAGTTCTTTCTATAGGCAAGATGAAATTTTTTTATGTTTGCCACTCGCAAACATTTTTGCCAGTATCTCTCTCTCTCTTTCTCTCTCTCTCTCTCTCTCTCTCTCTCTCTCTCTATATATATATATATATATATATATATATATATATATATATTATTTACAGTGAAGCTTTACTATAGCGTCATATATTTTTGACTGCTATTTCCAGTATATGTTGGTGCATTGTTGTACTATCTTATTTACACTTTAACTGAATGACCTGCCCAAATGATTTGTTTATAATGATCAAATATTTGTGCCACACATTAGCTTACTTTCTCCATCAAATCAATGTTGGCTGAACTGGTGTATGATGTACTATGCATCAGGTGTCAAAGTGATTACTGATCAACATGAGATAAAGTATTTTGCTCAAGAACACATCGCAGCTCCTAGTTTCGGAATTAAAATCACATATGTAAACTACTCTTCAAAACTATGAAACCAGAACACTGTTTTTTCTGGTGAACCATCCCACCCAAATTCATGAAACTCACCTCTAGATTGGAAATGGAATAGAAGAAGGCATTGCAATATTCAAATTTATTGAAAATAAAAAATAAATTAGATAATAATTCACAAAAAACATATAGAGCCAGAAACCCTCTGTTCAAAACTATAACACCTGGTTGAATAATGTTGCAAAAATGATGCAAAACAGGGAAATTATAATATATTTCAATGATATTCTCATGCAATACATCAACAACAGTGTGTTTGACCACCACCTTTCTGAATTACTTCAAAGATACATGACTTCATACTCCCAATCAGCTTTTACAGCAGATCGAGTGGAAGCTCTTCCCAGGCCTTCTTTATTGCTGTTTCAAGTTCATCAACAGGTGAATACTACTTGCCTTTGCTATAAACAACATTCATGAGATATCCCCAGGCATTCACTATAGGGTTTAAGGTTGGGACTTCTTGCTGGCCATGGCATGACTTCAACCCCAATTGAATGGCAGAAATCCAAAGCTGCCTTTGCTTTAAGAATAGGAGCATTGTCCTGTTGAAATATGAAGTTCTCACTATGGAGCCTTCTTCCTTGTTCATCAGTGTGAGCCCTGTCCAACATATTGATGTATTGTGCAGCATCCATAATGACAGCATCCATGATGACAAGACGATGGTAGATATTGGTCCCCACACCATAAGCTCTCCACTACTGTTCTGCCACTTGGAATAAGTAGAATTTTCTACACTTTTATCTACCCAGTAATACTTATAACCTTTGGGGCCATCCAACTTCCATCTTTTCTCATCAGAGAACAGAACCCTGGTCCATTCACCATCCCATGTCTGATACTGCCGAGCAAACACTAATCTAATGGCTTTGTGGAAAGGGGACAATAACAGGCATCTTAGCCACTTCTTCGGGTGAAAACCATGATTCAAAATCACTCTTCTTACAGTTTCTTACTCCTGCTGATGCTTTGATTTTAGAAACAGAAGAACAGTGTGACTTCTTCACAATTCTGACAATGGCTCTTTTTGATGTAACCTTGGGATGTCCACTAACCTAAATCCTGTTGTAGCTGTTAGGATCTTTCAGAAAATTGTCCTTTGGTGTTTTGCTTTGCTGAATCTTCTCAGCAATCTTCCAGTTACTCATTCCTTTCACTTTCAGTGCAAGAATCTTCCCTTGTTCAATTTTGGAAAACTTTGCAGCTTTAGGCATACTGGAAATGTAATCTGGATCACAGAGAATACTACCAAATTGAATATTTTCCGAAACAATCCAGAAAGAAATGAAAATGTATTAGTGGCTTTATGGTTTTGAAGTGTTGATATGCTAGGAAAAATTGAAAATCAGGTGTTGTAATGTGATAATAAAGGTACAGGTTTTACATTTCAAAGTATTCATGAAATACCCATTTACAGTATATTATGCGCCTTAGTCCACTTAAATACAGAGTTAGATTTCTAAATAACTTAAAAAGACATGTGGATTTATAATTTTGAATAGTAGTTTATATGTGTATATATATCATCATCATCATCATCATCGTTTAATGTCCGCTTTCCATGCTAGCATGGGTTGGATGATTTGACTGAGGACTGGTGAAACCGGATGGCAACACCAGGCTCCAATCTAATTTGGCAGAGTTTCTATATATATATATATATATATATATATATATATATATATATAGAGAGAGAGAGAGAGAGAGAGAGAGAGAGAGAGAGAGAGAAATAAATAGATAGATAGCTAGATAAGATAGATAGATAGATAGATAGATAGATAGATAGATAGATAGATAGATAGATAGATATCTGTATTATCTGTCTGTTTTTCTCTCTTTCCTTCTGTCTTTCTTTTCTTTTCCATGATTGCATGGGTTGGGCATGTCCTCCCTAATACAGTATCTTGCCATTCTTGTGCTCATTTGTCATTTTTTAAAATTTGGGTATCTTGAGATTAGCTTTCACCACTTTTGCCTGTCTTCCTTGATATTTCTCTTCCACTTTGATCTCCTGGCACTTCATTAGTCATCTGTTATCATCCATTCATATTTCATGTTTACCAACACAGCTGTTATCTAATCTCTCTTCTACCCATTCTATTTTTAGTCATCTGTACCATGATGCACATGCATACTATTACACATCTGGCAGTATATGCTGATTTCAATTTTTTTGCAATTTTAATGCATCCTCTGTATTCAGTGCCCACATCTCACTACCATGAAACATTGCATATTGTATATGAACAACATATAGTCTACCATTTGTTCGAAGAGAAAATTCTCTTTTTATCAACAAAGATAATCTTACCCTGAGTGTTTTTGTGTTGTGTACTTTTTCTGGCTACTATGCTTTCGATATGTCTTCCTTCTCAACTCATTAGATTGCCTTGGTGGAAGAAGCTATCAACTATTTCTATGGATCCATCCATGCATTGAAAAAGAATTTATTGTACCAGTGCTCTGATTTCTAGCTACTCTTGTACACCAGCCACATATTTATATTAAACATTAAAAAAAATTGAATTATAATCTTTGTATTTTAATATATTTGTCAAAATATGCCAAGTTCCTTGATATCTGATTATACACTTATATTTTCTAGATCCTGAAATGAATGATTACCTTCGTAACTACTTTGGTGCTGCAGCCACTACAGTTGACAAAGATTTTTATATAATGGGTGGCTATAATGGTGTGGAAAGTGGGAAATTAATGAGAATAAATCTTCCTGATGATACATGCACCCTTATATATGACTATGAGACTTGTAAGAGTACTGATGGCTGTTCTGCATGTAAGTTAGAAACCGTATACAACTTGACATACTGTGTTTCTACTGAAGGTAGATTTCCTGATATGTAAGTATAAATTTTAATTTTTTCATAACAAAATAATTTTGAAGATTGCTTTTTTATGTATATATATTTCTAGTTTCAATGCTCTAAACCCTGAATATGTTTCTTTATTAAAGGAGAAGAAATACAACCTTCAAGCATATTTAGCGGGATACTAGCATGACATTACATCAAACTCAGTGGTGTGGAGATAGCTATGTAGTAATCCTCTAAATCTAAGTTGTATGATAGTATTCTGTCATAAAAAGAAGATTAGACTCCATACAATAATATATAGAATTTATTTGGGATAGATGATTCAAACACAGCTTTTCATACAATGTAAGAAATCAAATGTTAACATGTTGTGGATCCTTTTTGAATAACAAATGAACTAGTTGTGAGACAAAATTGCAAGGGTATCAGAAATGTGTGTGTGGTGTCATGTGTGAGGCTTAGATGGAAAACATATTCAGTTCAAAGCTTGGACTTACTGTTTCAAGTTCATAGCAGGTGTCAACGAAATTGGTAACATGACAGGCCAATGTCGAATAGGTTGTGGCGGTAGAGTTAGCTACTGAACAAATTGCCTTGATAATGCAGGATATAATGGTAGCTGTTGAATATTCATCATGAAAATGATGGTGGTCTGCAATCTGCTAGGCAAGCATCATTAGAACGATGGTAGTAAGAAGACTGCTAGGCAAAACATTATTAGAATGATGGTAACCTCATATGGTCTATGGCCTGAGGCAAAAGAGGCTGGACAGTCAAAAAGAATGCTATTTATATCTTTTGTGGCCTAGTGCTTGATTTTCCCATAGGGACACAATTAGATAGTTGTACTTGACCAACCAACTTGCCTAATCACCAGATCACATGTTAGCTGAATGAGGAGGCTTTGTATAATCTAATTGAAGACATTTAATATTAAACAACTAAGGCTTTAACATCGCACACATGCCTCTGGTAACCACTTATGCTACAGAACTCCCCTGCTAGAACATTTGTCACTGGCAAATGGGCAATCACAGAAAAATTCTAGTAGCAGAAGGGTAAAAGAACTAGAAAAAGGAGGTAGCAAAACATATCAAATGAATATGCAAAGAAAATATACAGGAAATAAGCAGTCAAATAATAAACACAAGAATGCTGAAAATACATATATGCATGAGTTCAGGCAATAATAAAATTGTTCAGATGTAAACAGTCTTACATAATTTTTTTGGCCAGTGCACTCTTCTACCACTATGCGTTGTAGTGATGTGTTTTGATGCAGGGGTAGGTGGCTGTGTTTTTGGAGGTGGTGGTGAAGGTGCGGTGTTTGCTGTTTGAAAAGGTGTGTAACAAAGGGGAATTTTGGCTCTGGAGTGAGGGCTTCTGAGAAAGCATGCTTCACTCTGTCTATTGACACTGTCTCTTTTTTTGTCCATGATTGTCTATGGTAAAGAGTTTATGAGTCTTTGCAAGGACATGATAGGGTCCTTTATAAGGCTGTGTAAAGGGTCCTCGCACTGAGCCATCTTTGAGAAATACATGTGTCCAAGAAGAAATGTCTGCTGGAACAGCAGTAGGAATAGTCTGATGTTGAGAAGACATTGGTGGAAGATCAGCAAAGTAAGTTTGTAGTCTATGTACATAAGATGCAGGATCTTGAGTCGATAAATCCGCAGGTGCCAACATTTGGCCTGGTAGAGATAGTGGTGAACTGTAGAGAAGTTCAGCAGGAGAATATCCTAGATCTTCTTTAACAGAGGAGTGACAACCCAAAAGGACAACAGAAAGGTACTGACTCCAATGGTGGGGATCTGGGCAGGATCATAATGCAGCTTTAAGTTGATGGTGGAATCTTCCTACCATACCATTAGATGCAGGATGGTAACTGCTTGTACGGATATACTTAATGCCTAAAATTTTCGAAAGTTCTGTAAAAAGCTGCAACTCAAACTGTCTTCCATGATCAGTAGTGATCCTTAAGGGAATACCAAAATACAAAATCAAAGTCAAAACTAGAGCTTGGGCAACCAACTCTGCAGAAATATCACACAATGGAACAGCTTCAGGCCAACATGAAAATCGGTCTACATATGTAAGAATTTAGCTGAAACCATGACTAGCAATCCAAGGACCGATCAGGTCTCTGTGAACATGCTTAAAACGAGTATCTGGATGTTCAAAAGTGCCAAGGAGTGAACAAATATGCTTGTGTATCTTACTTAGAACACTGGTATTGTAAACAGGAGTGAGACCATGCAGTAGTATGCTGATACATATTTGGCCAGAGAAAATGAGCCAAAATAAGCTTTACTGAAGCAGCATTTCCAGGGTGAGATAACAAATTCAAAGCATTGAAAATCAGTCGCCAGTGACACTCTGAAACTAGCGGATGCAGAGAACCAGGTGATGTGCCATACAATATGGTCCAGCCTGCAGTCGATACTGGAAGATATTCAAATTTGCAACTGGTGAATTCTTCAGATGCGGTATCCAAGTTAAAGCAGGCTGGTTAGCAGCCAAAGCAGAAAAATTGATTTCAGAAACAGATGATAAATAGCAAACAGGAAGGTGTGATAAGGCATCTGCAACAACATTGCTAGAACCAGAAATATGCTGAATATCACTAGTGCACTGTGATATATAATCTAATTGTTGGGTTTCTCTAGGTGAATGCTTGTCGGATTTTGATAACAAAGTGAACACGAGAGGTTTGTAATCTGTGAAAATGGTAAATTGTCGGCCTTCTAATAGATTGGAGAAATTCTTCACAGCTAAGAATATAGCTAAAAGGTCTCTGCCAAAAGTGCTGTACCAAGATTCAGTAGGTTTGAGCTGGCGAGAGAAAAGTGCTAAAGGTTGCATTTTATCCTTGTAAGATTGTTGGAGAACAGCACCAACAGCAGTATCAGATCCATCAGCAGAGAGAGAGAGATGAGCACCCTCAGCCGGATAAGTGAGCAAGGACATGTTTCGCAGTTCAACTGTCACTGTTTGAAAAGTTTGTAGTTGCGACAGTGTAATAACCTCGTTTTTTGGTATTGTTTTTTGGTATCATGGCTGTTTTGCTGAGAGGGTGTGAAGATGCATTCCTCCTTGTTCTTTCCCACACCAGGAAGACTAGTTAAGGAAACCCTGATCATGTCAGCAGTCCCCTCTTCTAAGACTCTGAATCATGCATTCTTAGAAGATTTGAATTCTTTGAGTTCTAAAATGGCTTGGAGTGTTGTTGCTTGATTTGAACTGCTGTAAAATCTGTGTTAAAGGAACTAATTTTGCAGTACAATTTGGAATAAATCTGCAGTAAAAATTCACCAATCACCAGGTGCAGGAGTGGCTGTGTGGTAAGTAGCTT
Organism: Octopus bimaculoides; assembly: GCF_046866305.1. Classification (NCBI taxonomy): domain Eukaryota; kingdom Metazoa; phylum Mollusca; class Cephalopoda; order Octopoda; family Octopodidae; genus Octopus; species Octopus bimaculoides. The sequence continues at coordinate 111,783,362 of NC_142928.1, read as the reverse complement.
GTTTACCAACCACATGGTTCTGGGTTCAGTCCCACTGCGTGGCACCTTGGGCCAAAGCCTTGTGAGTGGATTTGGTAGACGGAAACTGAAAGAAGCCCATCGTGTATATGTATATATATATATATATATATATATATATATATATATATATATATATATATGTATATATATATATATATATATATATGTGTGTGTCTGTGTTTGTCCCTCCATCATCGCTTGACAACCGATGCTGGTGTGTTTATGTCTCTGTAACTTAGTGGTTCGGCAAAAGAGACCGATAGAATAAGTACTAGGCTTACAAAGAATAAGTCTTGGGGTCTATTTGCTTGGTTAAAGGTGGTGCTCCAGCATGGCCACAGTTAAATGACTGAAACAAGTAAAAGAGTAAAAGAGTAATCCCAAAAAGTGGCGAAGCATAGTTGGAGGAGCTAAACTCTGTATAGCTTGGATTTTCTCAGGAAGAGGACAAATGCTGTTGCTGTCTATTAGATGTCCCAAAGATTCCAAAGAGGAGGAGCCAAAAACACACTTGGCAGGATTTATTTTCACTTGGTACGTACTCAAATGCTGGAAAAGTAGTGTTAAGTGCTGGATATGTTCCTCAAGAGTAGAAGTGGTGATTAGCAGATCATCTATATAAGCAAACACAATTTGCAACCTATGAATGACTTCATCCATAAATCTCTGGAATGTGCTAGCTGTGTTTCTGAGTGCAAAATGCATGGAGAAAATTCCAAAGAACCAAATGGAGTGACGATAGCAGTCTTTGGTATATTGTCTGGTTTTACAGGAATCTGATGATAAGCTCTCACTAAGTCTATTTTTGAAAAGTCTGTGCAACCAGGTAACGCAGAAGCAAAATCATGCAGGTGAGATATTAGGTACCTGTCTGGAATGGTAATAGAAAAGGTGTCTAAAATCTCTTACAAGACAAAAATCTGTAGACCTCTGTGGGACGAGGTGGAGGGGCGTATAAGCCCTAGCTGCAACATGTGGTCAAATTCTGCCTTTGCTGCCTTGAGTTTATCCGGCACCAACCAGCAAGGTCGTGAAAACACAGGAAGACCAGTGGTAGTGAGCTAAAACTTGGAGTAGCTGAACTGATACAGCTGTAGAGCTATCCAACAAAGATTGCTTGCGACCATCAACTAGCAAAATTGGGTATGATAGGTCAGCAATGATAAAAATCCACTTAAAATCTCTGTGAAGTGCTAAATCTAAAGAAAGGGATATCTGGCCAGACATCTGAATGGGTGAATGATTCATCATTTGTAGCAAAATGTCTGTAGGAAGTGACTGCGCCATAAGGAATTTTACTGGCCAGATACTGCAGGCTGCGCCAGTGTCTACCATAAGTAGCTTGCGGGAATTCAAATCTTCTAAGAATGCATGATTCAGAGTCTTAGAAGAGGGGACTGCTGACATGGTCAGGGTTTCCTTAACTAGTCTTCCTGGTGTGGGAAAGAACAAGGAGGAATGCATTTTCACACCCTCTCAGCAAAACAGCCATGATACCAAAAATATGGCAAGGTAGCAGGAGAAAATGAACAGTGTCTTGGTGAAGACGAACAGCTAGAGGGCCAGTGGTGAAAAGAATTCTGCACAGAACACAACTTTCTGACTTCTTTGAGTTCTAAAGTGGCTTGGAGTGTTGTTGCTTGATTTGAACTGCTGTCATCTGAAGAAGGCAAAGGCATGATAACTACTTTATTATCAACATGGACGTTGTTGGAATACTCCATTATTTTACCAGCAGATGGTGCTAGTTGGTCTACAGAACTGAACTCTAACATGGGCAGCAATATGGACTGAACATATGGGGTAACCCCGAGAAGAAGAGTTGTTTGATAAGAGAGCTGTCCTCAGTTGAGGCATCGGTTAATTCCCATATTCTTTGCAAAAATTTGGTGGGCTTTCTATCACCCAAATTTCGGTCATTTAAACATGTCTTAAAATGGCATTCAGCAGATATGGTGGTCCTACAAATAATCTCCTGCTTAATGGAGGTATACATGGCATCAGGCAGGGTGTCAGTGATTAAATGTTTGAGGTGAACCACAAGAGCAGAAGGAATGGCACTAACCAAAATATGAAGTTGCAGTTGGACTGATTGAATGTTGGCAGCGAGAAAATGGGATTTGACTTGAGTGTATCATACTTTCACATCTCCATTGAACACTGGTAATATAGAAGGGTTTATGATGCTGAAAAACTTTATGAAAGTCTGTCACTGTGAGCAAGAAGCAAGACAAATTTCTGGTGCTAAAATAGGGTTATCCAGAGGCATGAAATCTGCAATGCAAGCTCAACACAAACTTAAGTACACCACACATGTGAGTTAAGTGCCTTATTTCCTCTTTTAAGACATAAATACTGGTTGAAAAAGAATGTTTGGCACAGGGTTGCCAGTTTTAGCGGGATACTAGACATTACACCAAACTCAGTGGTGTGGTGATGGCCATGTAGTATTCCACTAAATTTAAGTTGTATAACAGTATTCTGTCATAAAAGGAAGATCAGACTCCATACACTATTAAGTAGAATTTATTTGGGATAGATGATACAAACACAGCTTTTCATACAATGTAAGATATCAAATGTTAACATGTTGTGGATCCTTTTTGAATAACAAGTAAACTAGTCATGAGACAAAATTGCAAGGGTATCAGAAATGTGTGTGTGGTGTCATGTGTGAGGCTTAGATGGAAAACATATTCAGTTCATAGCTTGGATTTACTGTTACAAGTTTATAGCAGGTGTCAACGAAATTGGTAACATGACAGGCCAATGATGAGTAAGCTGTGGCAGTAGAGTTAGCTGCTGAACAAATTGCCATGATAATGCAGGATATAATGGTAGCTGTTGAATATTTGTTGTGAAAACGATGGTGGTCAGCAATCTGCTAGGCAAGCATCATTAGAACGATGGTAGTAAGAAGACTGCTAGGCAAACATCATTAGAACAATGCTAGCCACATATGGTCTATGGCCTGAGGTAAAAGAGTCCAGACAGCCGAAAACACTGCTATTTATATCTTTTGTGGCTTAGTGCTTGATTTTCCCACCAGGGGGTGGGGAAATGACTTGTTGTAGGGACATGACTGGATAGTTGTACTTGACCAACCAACTCGCCAATCACCAGATCATGTGATAGCTGAATGAGGAGGCTTTGTATAATCTAATTGAAGACATTTAATATTAAACAACTGAGGCTTTGGTAACCACTTCTGGTAATGCCTCTGGTAACTCTTCTGCTCTTAAACATTTTCAAATTTCACTCACAGCAAAAAGTAAATCGGCTAGGTCTTCATCTCCACATACTGAATAAATGTTGAAAAGATGCATTTAAGAAATATTACGATTAGTTATTTAAAAATATACAAATATAAATCACTGAAGCTGATTTTTTCTTATTAAAATGGAACATTTCTTGACAGTTATTTCTAAAAGAAATTTTTAATCTCTGAAATCAAAAGACATTTTGAAATTTTCAATGTGTATATATAAAAAAGATAATAAAAGCCACTTAAAATTGTAAAGCTAAAATAAAATGTACTTAGTTGACAAACTGGCTTTAGAAAACTATTACGATAACAATTTTGAAATCAGAAGTAAACAGTATACATAAATATGTGTTGAAACATTAAATTAACAATAAATAATAGCACAACTTTAGAAGTTTATCTACATGTCATTCTTTCACATTTCCACTAACTTTTACTTCAAAATTTGTAACCTTGAGCTTTCATCAAGCGTTCATTAGCTTCAAAATTCTCCATAAGAAGATCTTTCATTTTAAATTCATATGGATGATGTAATATGTTTGTTCTTTGTTTCATATATTAAACCTTTTTGAATTTGATGTGTATCTTGTTTCAGTAGGTAAATTCTGTTTGCATATATAACCTCATTCAATCAGGTTCCATTGCTTCAGTTATTGCATCCACAGCTTGATTTCCAATTCTTATGTGTCTTTTGTTCTGGTCATTATTTGTCAATTTTTGTAATGACTCTCTTTCAGTCATACTAAGGATTTTTACTTTTCCAAGTTCATTGAGAATTTCTTGCTTTGTTTGTTCTATCTGATCATTATGCATATGAGTAAAAGTATTCTCATCCATATTGTTAATTTTGTCTTTCAGCTTGAACCTGCTCTCTTGTATTTCTGATACTTACAATATTTTTGTGAAATTTCTTCCAATGACAGTTTAGATACTAAGATTTGTGATTTCTCTGTTGTCACATATTCATTTTCATCCCTATTTGATACTGATAATCACAAACCTTTTTCTATTTTCTTCATCATTTAATTTAACTCTGCATTTGTTTGTTACTTGTTTCTGAGAATCTCTCTTCTTACATTTGCAAGTTTGTTTTCATCCATGTTTGGTCTCATTTCTGGATTTCTTTCCATCCATGCCCTAACAGAATTTACTGTGTGCTTTGGTTCTGGTTTGCCCAATGAGTGTTAAAATGTGTATATCACTTGTTTATACTCTGATCCATTTGTTATATTTAGATTTTTGTCTTCCTTGTTCTGCTATACTTGAGGACTTGGGTTGAGATTAATCTTGTTTAAGTCTGTATTCAAGTTTGTATTTGGAGAAGAGCTTGTTTTAGTAGCTGACTTTTCACTCTTAGGCTGATTCCTCCCTGAGGGATTGGCTCTTGTTGAACTGGGTGACAACCAATCCAGTACACGTTTTTCTCTGTAGATATTGCATTTTTTTTTGTTATGTATTTATTTAAATCCTTTACTGTCAAAGGGTAATTTTGTCCAAGATACTGTAGCAAAAGCTTGATAACTCTTGACCTTTAGCTACCCACATTGTGGCGTTTTACTTTTAGCTACGTATTTTTAGTTCATCATGTGATGGTCCAGTCCATTTAGCTTTATTTGAACTGTTCACCCTTTAACGTGATGGACTAGCCTAGTGTCCCTATGTCAGTTTTTTAACGGATGAATTTTCAAGCTAATTCCTTATGGAGATGAGTTTGCTATGAGTGAGTTTTGGATCTTCGACAGTGAGAGCAGTGTATTCACTTTGCAGTTTTAGCAATAACAGAATTAAAACTAGAATCCTTGATGCTATGCTTCACGTCTTTTCAATATTTTGAACAGAATTGTAACCAGAATCCTTGATGCTATTCATCATGTTTTTCTAACCTTTCATCTTCAACTTCTATAGATATTTGAATCTATGTAATGTATTGACAATTATTAATGTCCTACTAGTTTGTTGTATTTCACTTTAGTGATGGTAATAAATGTTTCAGTGTGGTCAACTTCACCGTTGCATTTTCTTATTAATATCCATCCTAGCTTATTTTAATCAAAAGGCATTATATTATCAGGCCTTAAGCCACATTTCATACAACAACACTCATTGCTAAAATACCAACTCTACGGCAAGATTAGTGAGCTCATCCTGGCCATGAAATATGGTTGCTTTCCATATTATTATTTTATTGTCTTTGCACAGCTTCTAATGCTGGAGATATACTACGGTGTTAGCTATTCACTACCAGTGAACTAAGATAACACTCCTTATGTTTTGAGCACCATCCACAGTATTTGAGCATTTCCAAGCAGTGCTGTTTTCTGCAAGTGCTTCACCCTTATTGTAGCCCCTATTTGTTCCATATACTTCTTAAGATTTTTACTCACTGTTCCCAGGGCTCTGGCAATTATTGGTACTACTACCACCTTTTTCAGTGACCACAACTGCTTTATTATTATTATTATTATTGGTTTCTCCTTTACAGGTGCCAGTGCCATGAAAATGCACTTGTATTGGTGATATGTAAATGCACTTGTGCCAGTGGCACATAAAAAAGACCCAGCACACTCTGTAAAGTGGTTGGCATTAGGAAGGGCATCCAACTGTAGAAACCATGCCACAACAGACAACTGGAATCTGAACAGCTCTTTTCAAACAGTCTAACCCATACCAGCATGGAAAACAGTGATGATAATGACAACAACGACTATTATTATTATTATTATTATTATTATTATTATTATTATTAAGGCAGTGAACTGGCAGAACCATTAGCACACCGGGCAAAATGCTTAGCTGCATTTTGTCCATCTTTAAACTCTGAGTTCAAGTTCTTCTGAGGTCGACTTTGCCTTTTATCCTTTCAGGGTTGATAAATTAAGTACCAGTAAAACACTGAGGTTGATAAAATCAACTAGTCCCTTGCCCTTAAATTTCAGGCCTTGTGCCTTTAGTAGAAAGGATTATTATTATTATTATTATTATTATTATTATTATTATTATTATTATTGTTATTATTATTATTATTCAATAGTCTTATTTTTATCACAAGCTTTCACTGCACTAGCAGGCACAGCTCCATGTGTCTTGTATATGTTTTGGTGTTGCTATTTTCACTGTATTCGAAGTGTTTTACATAAGATGCATGTGGTGCTTAGCATTGCTATTCTCTGTATATTATATATATTCATAAGTCCTGTTGTTTTGGTTACTCTTATACTCTTTTACATGTTGCAGTCATTTGACTGTGGCCATGCTGGAGCACCACCTTTAGTCGAGCAAATCAACCCCAAGACTTATTCTTTGGAAGCCTAGTACTTATTCTATCGGTCTCTTTTGTCAAACTGCTAAGTTATGGAGACGTAAACACACCAGCATCGGTTGTCAAGCGATGTTGGGGGGACAAACACACACACACACACACATATATATATACATATACATATATACAATGGCCTTCTTTCAGTTTCTGTCTACCAAGTCCACTCACAAGGCTTTGGTCGGCCCGAGGCTATAGTAGGAGACACTTGCCCAAGGTGCCACACCGTGGGACTGAACCCGGAACCATGTGCTTGGTAATCAAGCTACTTACCACACTGCCACTCCTGGTTATGTATGTTTTTTAAAGATACCTAATGTATTTATTATTATAGAGGTTGTTTTTGTTTTTATGAGTTAGGTTATCTCTGTTTCCAGATCTTTGTATTTCAAGAATTTCTCCATTTCTTTTAGAGATACATTGTCATCTGTTGGGATTGATAAATCAATTAGAAGGCATGTTTTCCTTGGTGGTCTCTGACAACCTTGGCATATCTCAGTGTATGGTTGCTTTGTCATCTTCTGAGATCTTTTCTGGGATATGCCTGAACCATCTTTTTTCTGTTGTCATTGTATATAGGTCCCAACTCTGTCATTGATATATTCCTTTTTAGTCAGAAATGGGCAATCAGAGACAATATCATTTAGTGTTTCTTCCCCATCACCACTTATTCTGCAGTTTCTTATTGTATTTTTCTTCATTATGTGTTTCTGATGGTTTCTGGTGGGGAGGCTTTGATCTTGTGCCACAATTAAAAATTCTTCAGTGTCTGCTTTGAGTCCTGAGCTTCTCAACCATTGTTGGTATTTTACTTTGTCTATTTCTTTTCTGCTTAGCTTATCACAGTATTTGCCATCTGAGGGCTTTTCTTGCCATTGTTTTGTTATGGTATTTTGTAGTTCCAGTTTAGCATAGAGTTCAGTTGCTTTACAGCTTTTGTCTTTTGTTCTTTTTCTTCAAAGCTGTCCAGTATTATGAGTTTTTCTTGTATTTTTTTGGCTTCCTTGAATACAGAAAACTGTTTTATGTTTTGCTCATGCTTTGTGGCTATTTGTACCAGTTTTCCTTGGTTCTGTGTCCGATATTCCATTATTCCTATGGTTGATATTTTATAGTAGTTTTCTTGTTGTATAAAGCCTCTACCACCTTGAATTTCTTGTATATATAACCTTTTTATATCAGATTTGAGGTGGTGTATTCTAAATTCCATCATTATTTTTCTAGTTTGGTTAGTTCATTTAGTGTCCAATTAAGAATATTGTAATTGTAACTTATAACTGGGACAGCTAAAGTATCGATACCTACTATCTTGTTTTTCACATTGAGCCCTATTTTAAGTATTAATCTGCAGTATTCCTTCCTTATTTTGTCTTTCATTTGTGTTTGGTGTAATTCTCTTATTTCACTTTCTTTATCTAGTGTGATATTCATCTTCATCATCATTTAATATTTGTTGTTGGTGCTGGCATGGGTTGAATGGTGACCAGAGCTGGCAAATTAGGGTGCTGCACCAGGCTCCAGTCTAATTTGGCATGGCTTCTACAGCTGGATGCCCTTCCTAGTGCCACCCTCTTTACAGAATGTGCTGGTGCTTTTATGTGGCATGGGATGAGTGCTTTTTTTTTTGTGGCACTGGCACAGGGCTCTAGTAGGCCAATTCTCTTCATCAGGGGTGACCGGATTTAACACTTCTGCTGTGGAACCTAAGTCTTCTTGAGTACAGCAAGGTGCCAGGCATCTTGATCCTTTGTCATCTCACCCGAAAGGTTCAGCATCCTGAGGTTGTCCTTCAGTACTTCGTCCCATATCTTCTTGGGTCTCCCACTTCTATGTGAACCATCTATTTTGAGAGATTGGCACATATTTATGGAGCTGTCAGCATCCATCTGCATCACATGACCAAATCAGCGCAGTCTTCACACCTCTGTTGCAGAGTACGGCTCTTCTTGAGTACAGCAAGGCACCAGATATCTTAGTCCTTTGTCATCTTACCTGAAAGGTTCAGCATCTTGAAATCTTTCTTCAGTATTTCGCCTAATGACTTCCTGGGTCTTCCACTTCCACATGTTCCATCTACTGTGAGAGATCAGCACTTATTTATGAAACAGTTGGCATCCATCTGCATCACATCATACCACATCCATCTGCATCACATGACAAAACCAGTACAGTTTTCACTCTTACACACCGCATTTGATTCTTCTTATGCCAAACTTCTGTCTCAATACACCAATACCCTGTTGAACAGGTATGCATACATAACACATCCAACAGAGCATACTAGCCTCATTCCTCACTAACCTTTGCATGTGTTCTGCATTCAGGGCCCATGTCTCACTACCATGTAGAATTGCTGTCCATATACATGCATCATACAATCTTTCTTTCACTCAGAGAGAAAGACCTTTTGTAGCCAACAGAGGTAACAGCTCTCTGAGTTTCCTCCATTCTATTCTTATTGTAACTATCACACTCTTGATGCATTGTCTCTGAAGTTTTTATGGATCCTGTTCATCTTCCACATACCTTCTCTGATAACCTTCCTATTAATCCACTGCACCTCTTATGTGTCCATTGCTTGCACTGGGTACACCACATGGAGTTCCTACCTACACCTTTCTTACAGATCAAACAGAGCCACCTATCTGAAGTGGGTAGTGTCCTGTCTGTTTTCTTGCTTACTAAGACCTTAGTCTTTGCTAAGTTAACCTTAAGGCCCTTAGATTCTAGGTTTTGCTTCCACACCTGTAATTTCTCTTTTAGCTCTGATATGAGGGCAAGATCATCAGTATTTAGTAGTTCCCAGGGGCTGCTAGTCTTGAATTCATCTAGAAGACAGTGATGAAAAGGAGGGGACTGAGGACTAAGCCTTGATGAACCCTTACCTGTACACCAAATTCTTTGCTGTACTTGTGATTAATTCTCACCTTATTGACAGAATCTCTGTACATGGGCTGTACAGCTTTCATCAGCCACTTGTCTATCCTTAGCCTCCTCAAAGCCCACCATATCACACAGCAAGGTGCTCTATCAAAAGCTTTCTCTAGATCAATGAATGCCAAGTATAATGGTTTATTTTTAGGTAAATATTTCTCTTACAGTTGCCTGACTATGAAAATAGCATCAGTAGTGCTTCTTCCCCCAGACAAAGCCGATCTGCATTTCATCTAGCCTAATTCAACTCCTAATTAATTGGACTATCTCTCTCTCTCCATAATTTTCATCACTTGGTCCAGGAGCTTGATTCCTCTATAATTACTTCTATCGAAAGCTTCACCCTTACCTTTGTAGAAGCTAACAATAATGCTGCTGTGCCACAGTCTTTGGGTATTACATCTTCCTGAATGACCTGATTAACTAATTGCATGACTAGCCTGTATCCTATCTTACCAGATATTTTGAGCATCTCAGCTGTGATTCTAGATTCTGTGACTCCAGTTTTCATGTCTTTAATTGCCTTATCTACCATATTGCTCTTCACTAGGATAGCTGGTCCCTCTGTTGGGTTCACACGAGGGAGATTCCCCTTATCCCATTCATTCTCTACAGTCACCTCATAACTTTTTCCTCTTTCATCATGCCTCTTTCTTGTCCACATCACTAAGTGCAAGCGTCTATCTTTCTGTCAGTTTGAATGGTGAAGTTCCAGAGGAGTGCAATGTGATCATTTTCAAGTACTGGGAGTGGTTTGTGTTCCCACCAGTTTTTATCATGGGGCAAGTCCAGGTTTTTGCATATTACCCAGTGAATATATTGTGCAGCTCTATCATGCCTGTTGAGATACTCTGTAGGTGCAAGCAGACTGCACATGGAGACAACATGATCGATGGTCTCATTTTGTTGTTGGCATATACGACATAATGGGGAGCTGCCGTTCTTTAATATGTTGGCCTGGTAGTTCTTTGTAGGTAGGCATTGATCTTGGGCTGCTATGATAAACCCCTCTGTTTCTGATTTCAAGCCAGAGGCCATTAACCATTGGTGGGTAAGGGCTTTGTCAATATCTGCATTATTCGCTCTCTTTGGGTATTTGCCATTGAGAGGTTTTCCATGCCATTTTTCAGTCATAATATCTAAGGCAGCAATTTTTGCACGGATTTTCAAGCGCTTAGCTTTTTCTGCAGGTGTTCCTAGTTCGTCTAATTCTTGAATTTGTTGCAATTGGAATTCACTTAGATAGTCCTTTGCCTGTTTTGTTACTGAGTAAGATGCTTTCTTGCTTTCATGTTTTAAGACAAGTTTTAGCATCCAGTCCTCAGAGTTTTTCAGATAGGTGTCTAGGCCAATTGTGGCTACCTTCATTGATAATGCCAGCTGTAGAAGTCCTCGGCCTCCCTCTTTTCTTGGCAGATAAAGACGTTCTATATCTGCCTTAGGGTGGTGCATTCTATGCATTGTCAACAGTTTTCGTATTTTTCTGTCAACATAGAAAGGATTGAGGTAACTCCTCCTGAAGATATAGAGTCAAAATTAAAAGAAGTATTATTATGCTTATCATTATTATTGTTAATATTTTCTCTTTATCATAGGTTTTCTTGGAACTCCTGGAGTCTTACATGCATAGCAGTTTTACTACCTGCAGCCTACAGTACCATGCTATCAGTTCTTTTCAGCTATCTAATACTTTCCTGATTGTTCTGGCCATGCCAAGGAGGCAAACCTTTTGTAACAGTTCTACTGAGCACTCTGTTCCCATTTTCTTTATATTTCTCTTGATGCCTTCTGATACTGTTTCCAAGGAACCAATAATAATTGGCACTATCTTCACCTTCTTAATTTTCCATAGCCAGGCTATTTTTTACTTAAGAGGGTTGTATCTATCTGTCTTTTTACCTTCCTTCTTGACTATTCATGGGTCAAATGGGCATCCAACATCAACTATATAGCATATGTGGTGCACCTTGTCCACCACCACTAGGTCCAGTTGGTTAAGCTCTAGCACCTTATCTGCTTGGATTGGAAAATCCCAGAGGATTTTGCTAGTCTCTGACTCCACCATTCTTTGCGGTTTGTACTCATACCACATTTTGCCTCTCTCTCTAACCCCCACTTTTCGCACAGTTTCCAATGTAGCACTTTCACTACCTGGTTGTGATGCCACAACTTGTAGTGGTTTTAGGCAAGTGTAGGGCATTTGTTTGTGATATGGGCAATAGTTTCATCCACTCTATTGCAAATGTGACACAGCGGAGACACTTGCTCATTCCTAAGGTTGACCCTCCAGTTCATGGCCAAAGCTTGGTCTTTTGCTGCCAGTATAGTGCTCTTGGTCTCTTTTTTTAGGGTTTCTTTCATCAACCATTCCCATCTATTTTTCTAGCAACTTCTGTTGTGGCTACATGGAATTGATTGTGTAGTCCCTTGTTGCATAATTCTTTTTCATGTCCTTTGTATACTTCTACCTTTGTTTTCTCTTTTTCCTCTGCTCTCAGTACTCACTCATTCCTGTCACTAGCAAGGTTTCCTTACTTTGGGTTAGGTATCTCATTAAGCTCTCAAGTTCGATACACACACAGTCTTCTACACTTATCAGTCCCCTTCCTCCATTTGCTTTCTTCAGTCAGTGTCTGCTTGTGGATGATGGGCTTCATGCATCGTTAGGAACTTTCTTGACTTCCTGTCTATCTCCTTTAGCTCCTCCTCTGTCCACTTCAAGATTCCAATGCCATACTGAACTACTGTGACTGTGTGCAAGTTTATTGCTTTGAAGCCAATATTTTTCTCACTTGCCACAAGTACTCTCTTTTTGTGTTTTCCTTCGTGTTGTGATGTTTGATTCCATCTGCCTCAAGTATTCTCAGGTATTTATAGCTGGATTGAGGTTGAATTGCCTCCATCATTTCACCACTTGGCAACCATATGGCTTCTGTCCTGGCAAACTTTCCTCATCTCATCATCATCGTTGCACATTTTGAGAGTCCAAACTCCATCTTAATATCATTGGAGAAAATCTGCACAGACTGAACTAGGCTGTCCAGCTCTGCCTCAGTTTTCATAAATAGCTTCAGGTCGTCCATGAATAGCATGTGGTTCAGTTTTCCCTTACCTCTTCCCAGATCATACCCCAACTTTGATACTCCAGTATCCCTAGTACTTTTCTTTTATTTCTTAAGAGTGTCTGGGAAATGATCCAAGTGACTGTGGAGGTAATACACTTTGATACTGATCTTACAGCCAAGTTTATGGAAAGAAGAATGCTTGTTCTCCACTAATTCCAATTATTTATGTGCTTTATGGCTCTCAAGGAAATTTCTTACAATCAGAGTGAACAAAGACCATGCATGTAACTCAGCATTGTTCATTGAATCTTGGAAATGCGAGTCTTTCATGAGATCCTTGATTTATGGCCTGTTGAAAATACCTGCATTCAGTTTCTCCATGCCCAATGTTGGAAGTTTCCTGCATATGTTGTCAAAGTTGTCCCGTCTTTGTTTGAAGCCTTCACAAACTATTTCATTAAATCTAATTTGAAGTACAGTGGTGATAAAGTGATCTTGTCTCTGACAACCAAGGTTTCTGAAATCTCATTCTTTTCTCTAACGGCCAGGTTTTCTCTCAGAGGCCATTGTTATCTTACGCAATGCTTATCCTTAGATCCAGAGACAGAGAAAACAAGAGTACTTAGTGTATACACTCTGCTGATCCAGGAGAAAATTCACCTGCTTAAGATCCACACAAGATTAGCCATTGGTGATCATGATATGATATCTTCTTTAAGACCAGGGCAATTGCTTCCTGCTACTTTGTCATTTTAGTTGAGTGACTAATTGGGATTGATCTATATTTGTTGCTATTATTGCACATATTTCAAGCTTTGTTTAAAACTATTTATAAATAAGTACCATTCACTTGGTACTTATTTTTATATACTCACTTCCATCAGCAACCTTTGAACATCATTGCAAAGATGAAATCGTTTTCTTCCAGTCTAATTTCTCTATTGTGATAGTATGCAATTTGGGTTCCCAATCTTTTCTGCTAGCCTGGATTCCAACAATTTTGTTGATTTCATCAAGATATTTAGCTCCCTAATGAGGTCATTGAGTTTTGGCTGACTGAAAACTTCTGCTGTTGATGAGGTTCCTTCAAAATCAGTCACACTGCTCATTAGTACTGTCTACAGCATAAATAGAAAATTTCTCTTATTTAGAGAACTTTTTCAGATGAGTGAATAATGAGACAGGTATTTCATCTGAATGTGCAACAGGGCATTCTGTCAAGTCTAGGTCAGGATTTGTCCATTAACTCCAGTTATATCATTTAATACTCTTTATGTTAACTAGACAGAAGTAGCAGTTATCATTTGATTTCTTTGTTCTCTCCAGACCATTGATATGCAAAACTTCAGGCATTTCCTCTTGTCATTAATCCACTGCTGCAGGTGCTCAACATAAGTTTTAGGAACAGTGTGTGGAGCCCATGTCTTATCTTGTTTCCCCAGTTGTAATTTGAAATAGCTTAAGTATGCCTTTTTCACAAAATCAGAAATGGATTTTCTACTGCCCACTGCTTTCATACTAAACATTAAGCCATGTCAGCTGTTATATTTTGGAGATTTTTGTATCCTAATAGAGGATGAAGGCCACATTTATTTTTTTGACAGACATACATCAACCTGAATTTGAAGATCTACTAAAACTAATGGGAGACAGATTTGAAACTTACTTCTTTAATGATGTTAATATTCATTGTCCATTTCACTGCCCTACAGAATTATTGCATGCATAATGCAGAGCCTGTGTTTTATAACAATAATCAACAACAGGTCTCTTAACTTCTCTAACCTTGTTCTTATCCATGTTGTTTTGGGACCTGCACCATGTGCTAATTTTGTATATTAACCAAAGTATATCCATGATTAAGTTGATCAATCCATGATCATCATTCCAAGAATGCTGGTGCTATGGATTCTCTATGAAAATGAAATAAGCCCAGAGTTTGATCTCAGTATATATAGAAATACCCAGGATTGTAGGTTATCTTATTGTTTTTGTTTGCAATCTCACCGCCATTTACAATGGTTTTTAACATGTTGCAGAAAAAACTTATTAATTACATTGTTGGCATAAAATAATGAAGCACAGTTTACTGGAGAGAAGATATTTTCTTAATGCTGCATATTTTCTAGAAATTAAAGATTAAAACATTACTAATAGTATCTTTTTATTTTCATTGATACTTACTGAAAGTATGGAGCTGTATATTTTCTGTGAAGAAATAGTTTAAAGGATTTTGAAGAAACTGAAATTGTACATAGATCAAAGTCATGTTTTGGAAAGTAATCAGAAGTTTCAAGCAGATTTAATATTTGTGAGATTAAGATATCTGTGATTACATTCTCTGAACTATTATTTTCATGACTTTCACTATAATTTTCATTCATATAATATTAACATAACAGTTAACAAGAAAAGCATTACTAAGACTTGACCATATTCTATTTAGTTTAAAGTTAAAATGTTTTATTAAATTGTTTCTTTTTCATGTGTGTGTTATAGATGTTTTGGTGGAAATGTAAGTGAAGGAAAAATGTGTGATCACAAGTGGTTTGAGGCAAGAAACTGTAACAAATACAAAACATGTGATCAATGCCTGGCTATTTATCCAGAATTCAAGAAAATATCTCAGGTTAGTGTGACAGTTCTTACATTTATTTTTGTTTGTTTGAAAGTAAATAATGACTTTAATTTTGTTCTATTGCTAATTTTCCATTTTGTTTATCTGCCACTCAAACTCCATCCCCTTCATACCACTTCTTCATTCAGCTCAAAATAATGACCTTCATTAAGTACATAAGTACGTAGTTTAGTAGTAAGTTCATCTGTTCTGTATAAATAATTAGTTCACTTTCAGCATATAATGAGAATGTTATTTTTATTAACTTACTGAGTGGTGAATTTAAAGTTCTGGAAGAATGCATGTAGGATTTACTGGAGAAGGTGTGAATTAAGGCTCATACAGTACAAAAAGGCTGAAATTTATTATGTGAAAATTTAATATAGCAAAAAGTCAGTCTTTTCTACCTTTTAATGTATATATTTAAAGACGTATGAATTAAATGTTTACCCCTTATATGTTAATTACATTTAAGTTTTTAGTTGAATTTATTCTTTAAAGTATATATGTGTGTATTTGTGAGTAATGAATTTTTTGTTGTCTTATTGGAGAATTAATTATTTGGAATTTTTTCTTCAGGTTTGCAAATGGTGCAAGCATTGTAAAGTTGGTAAATGTATTCACCAAAAACAGGAATGTGGTGCCCAAAATCCCTGTAATCGATCACAGGCTGAATTTCTTGATATGTCTGACTGTGATGGTATTGTGTGCAAAGCTGTAAATTGTCATTCATGCCACAGCTCAAAGAATTGCATGTGGACAAGACAAGTGACACGCACTGGTAAGTTGAATTTCTGAACAAGTATAGGAAGGATTAATTGAATACATAATGTATAAAAAAAAAGATGAAAGATTAATTCAATACAAAATGCACAAAACCACTTAAGCACACAGGTTTATCAATTCTTTGGTTAAGAGAGGGAGAATCAGGGTTGTTATGCTCAAAACTTTACATACATGAAAATGCAAGTACCAATTTCTGAAAAAAAAAAGTCTTTTTATCAATTAACAATATACAATAAGCACAAATCAAACAGTATGCATCATGAAAGAAATATTGTTTGCTTCCATTCAGCTATTTTGTTTATATCTTTGCCAGCAAGATGTTAGCTTAGGAAGGACTGTCCTGAGAGTAAAGATGTGTAAGTTCTAAAAAGTTACTATGGTTAATATTTGAAATTTCTCAGTTGCTCTGCATGAATATTTGGCAGAGGTAACAATGAAGTTTGATACTTGATAATGTTGTAGCTAAGTCAAGGATAAAATTAATACCATTTACTTTTGAAATTTCTAAAATTCAACTTATTAACATCCAATTTCAGTGATGTTGTCCTTCAGAGGCTGTATAGATTCCTGGGTTACATTCACTTCTTTGTCGTTTTTATCAGTTTTTATCAATTGTCATTTTCATCACATATTTCCAGATCCAGAGGAGCCAGGTTATGTATAGATTTAATTTTAAAAAAATTTTATTATGAACATAACAGTTCTTGGCAATAGTTTGGAAAATCCTGCTGCTATCATTATTATTCTTTTTTTTTTATCTTAAGATAAAAGCTATGGATGACCTGATAGCTGCAGAAGACACTTGTCTAAGGTGTCATGCAGTGGTACCAAACTGAAGACCACTTGGTTGGGAAGCAAGTTTCTTAACTACACAGCCATGTTTACATCCATGTTTATATATATCATCATCATCATCATCATCATCATCATCATCATCATCATCATCATCATCATTTAACATTCATTTTCCATGCTGGCATGAGTTTGATGGTTTGACAGGAGCTGGCAAGCCAGAGAACTGTGTCAGGCTCTACTGTCAAGATTTCTGTGATTGGATGTCCTTCCTAATGCCAACCACTTTACAGATTGTACTAATTGCTTTTTATGTGGGACCAGCACCATCAAGTTCACCAAGTAACTTGCAAAAACCTCTATCAACTGAGAGGGTAAGTGATATTGAGGGAGGTGGCTTTGTGCCAGATGATGTGAAGTTAAACTATGATAGAGGAGATACATAGCTACTCCTCTTGGAAAGAGAGGTGGTGGTGATGGTGATATACCAGGGCATACCCTTGAGGTACAAAGAAGTGAATGTAAGTGAAGTGGTACTGAGGATTGGACAGGGTGAGTGAACAGGGAGTTCAGAAGAGTGCAAAAAGAGAGTTGGGGAGAGGAGAGGAGAAAGGGAATATTGTGAGTGGTGAAAGCAGATATATAGGAGGCCAGCAAATCAAAAATGATAGAGTTGCCAAAAACAGGACAGGAGAGATAGATAACAAAGTGATATTGGGCTGCAGAAGCAGTGGGTCTAGAGACAAGCATAGTGCATAAAGAAATGTAGTTTGGGTAGGAGTATGAATTAATATTACATGTAGGTGGAGAGCACATAATACTCAATGCTTCCAGAATTCAGTTTCACTGAGGTGGGCAAATTTTCTCAAGAATCTCACATTGCCAGACATCTTGGTCCATTGTCATCTTCTTTGTGAGACTCGTCATGCCGAGTTAGCCCTCACTACTTCATCACATGTCTTCTGCAGGTTCCATCCACTGTGAGTGATTGGCATTTCTTTATGAAGCTGACCTTCATTCATATGCATAACATACCCAAACCATTGTAGTCTTAGCTCTTGCATGCATCACTTGACTTCTCTTATGCCTAACTTTTCTTACAACATATTTGCACTTTGTTATACATGCACTCTGATGTTGCACATCCATCAGAGCATACGAATTTCATTCTTCTCCAGTCTTCAGAAATGCTCTGTATTCAAAGCCGACATCTCATTACCATGGAGCAGAACTATGTAACAAAAACTCTGTACTACATCTAGGAAGCTTCCTGAGTATTTGAGAAAATCTGATTCCTGTGTGATCTTAGTGTTTATTGCTCCTGCACATCTGCCACATACAAAGACACCCTTTGTTACCCTACCTGTGATTCAACTGTATCTCTTATGTGTCCATAGCATTTACTGGGTGCATGAAATTCCATTCAAATTCCAACAATATATAATACACTACACGTCTTTGTATATATGAGGGGTTGCTGCAAAGTTTCTGGCTTTAAAAGTATCACGAAAGGCCTGACTGGAGGTCCAACCTTTCGAGTTCTCTTACAGGGCTTGGAAAAATTGAAGGACCACTGCAATAAGTGTGTGAATCTGAGAGGGGAATATGTTGAATAAAATCATAATTAACTGATCCTCCTGTATTTTCTGTTACCCAAATCCAGGTATTTTTCAGCACCCCACAAGAATAGGCCCCAACTATGCGAACCTGTTTGTTGGCTATGTTGAGGCCCAAATATTCTCAAGTTTCACTGGTCCCACTCCTGAACTATATGGTCGTTATATTGATGACTGTAACGGTGCAACCTCACTCCCCCACGAACAGCTAGACTCCTTCCTCTCTTTTGTCAAATCTTTCCATCCTGCCCTCCACTTCTCCTGCAGTATTTCCAGCACCTCAGTCGCCTTACTCGACACTCCACTCTCACCACCTCCATCCACTACAAGCACACAAACTCACACTCATACCTCAACTTCTCCTCCTCCCACCCTAAACACACCAAGCTCTCCATCTCCTATTCCTAATTCCTCTGTCTACGCAAGCTCTGCAGTGACAACCATGACTTCGAGACTCAGTTTCAACTTATGGCTCACCACTTCATGCTATGTGGATATCCCCTCACCATTATCCACACTGCCCTTGCCAGAACATGTTCTGTGGACTGTGCATCTGCTCTCTCCCCCGCACCTACCTCGCTGTCACCCGTCTCCCCTCACCTACCACCCCACCACCCTACCTCTCCAACGCACCATTCTCCGAGCCTTCTGGTGACTCCAGTCCAACCCCTCCACTTCGCACGTCTTCCCTAACCAACCCCTCCCCTCCTTCAAATGAGCCCACAACCTACGAGACCTCTTGGTCCACAGCTTCTTCCCTCACCCAACCTCCCAACCCGGCTCATTCCCCTGCTCCTGCCTATGCTGCTGCACTTGCCCTTACCTCCAACACCACCCTCCTCACAGGTACCCATCATTGACACTATCATATCACTGACCCCTTCACCTGCACTTCTAGCAACATCATTTACCACACCTCCTGCTCTCTCTGTCTTTCTCTATACATCAGTCAAACGGGATGCTGCTTGGCTGACCGGTTCGTGGAAGACCTCTGAGACATTCGACTTGGCAACGACACCTTGGTCTTGCACCATTTCTGCTCTACCAATCACTCTGTAAAACACCTGTCTGTGTTCAGATTGTCCTTTCACAAGGGCCATCCAGACTCCTGTCTTTGCTGTGAGCAGGGATTAATCTCTCTTCATTCCTTTGCGCCACATGGGCTCAACTCTCCTCCCCTCTTCATCTAACCCTCCTCTCTCTCTCTCTCTTCCTCCCATCCACCTCACCTCTCTTGCTGTGGCACCTACTTCCTCTCTTCACTCCTACTCACCTTCTCCTTTCATTGTGACCCCCTCCCTTGTTACCCCACCCCTACACATTCCAACACCACCATCCCTATACATCCCATCCCACCCCCACTCCACCCCATCCCTTAGACCCCACATTTGCTTCCCCCACACTCAACATCACCACATCACACCACCCGGCACACACTAGCATTGACCACTTTCCAGCATATACACTAACACTGACCACTTCGCAGCACCTACACCATCATCCACACACCTATACACGCACATGTGAGTGTCACCAGCCCCCTTCCACACACGCATACACACGGACATGCACCTTCATTTTGGGATCACCACAACTTTATTATCTCCCCTTCTTCCTAGCTCTCCTGTGTGACCCCTCTGTTTGGCATTCACCATGATAGATCGCTGGCCACTAAACCTTTTTCTATTTTCTCTCCCTGTTTATTTCTGTGTTCCTTTCTTTCGAAGAGCGTAGGCTCGAAACATGAAAGACTTTCTCACTTCCTTAGCATTAAACTAATACATCTGTTTATTGTTTACATACCCGTCTTCGTCTTTTGTTTTTTTGTAAATTCTCACTGTATATATATATATTTCTATATATATATATATATATATGACAGCCTTCTTTCAGTTTCCATGTACGAAATCCACTTACAAGGCTTTGCTCGGCCTTCGGCTATAAGGTGTATATATATATATATATATATATGCTGGTATCCTCTTAAGCTTTGAATCACTAGGTCTGATAAGATGATCCATATATCAGAAACAAAAAAACAAATAAAATCAGTGACAGTTAGAAATCTGTTTAGAATTATTCACTAACTTGTATGGTCTGGCTAAGTCAAAATGGTGTTTTGTATTCTTCCTTTCTACTTGGAGAGTTTAAATGTAGTTATAAAGATATGTCCTTCTGTTGAAATGTAATTTCAGTAAATTTCTATATCTTTGTGCAGCTGACGATTGCTCTGCATTTTACATGTGATGTAATGTTCACATTGCTTAAATAAATGGAGTCGCATGAAACGATCGTATTGCATTAACTTTGGATATCCTTCTTGCTTATTTTGATTTTAATCACCTTATTTTGAAATTGTATGGATAATATCATACTTAATTCTGGTGCCTAAACTTAAGTACTATATTCACCTTGAATCTATATATATCATCATCATCTTCATCGTTTAAAGTCCGCTTTCCATGCTGGCATGGGTTGGGCAGTTTGACTGAGGACTGGCAAGCCAGAAGGCTGCACTAGGCTCCAATCTGATCTGGTAAAGTTTCTACAGCTGGACACCCTTTCTAAAGCCAACCACTTCAAGAGTGTAGTGGGTACTTTTACGTTCCACCGGCATGAAGGCCAGTCAGGCAGTTCTGGCAACGACCATGCTCAAAATGTGTTTTTTACATGCAACCTGCATGGGAGCCAGTCCAGCAGTACTGGCAACGACAATACTCGAATGTTGTTTTTCATGTGCCACCGGCACATGTGCCAGTAAAGCAACGCTAGCAACAATCATGCTCGAATGGTGCTTTTCATGTGCCAGTGGCATGGGAGCCAGTTTGCATCCCTGGCAACGATCACGCTCAGATGGTGCTTTTAACGTTCCACTGGGACGAGTGCCAATCAAGCGGTACTGTCATCGACCACGTCAGCGATTGTCCAATGTGTTTTGAGTTTTTAATGTATCAACTTCATTATCTTCACACAGATATGTGTGTGTGTGTGAATAAGGAAGAAGACATAACAATGAGTGTTGAGATATATATATATATATATATATATTCACTCACACACACACACTCACACACACACACACACTCACACATATATAATAGACCACGTAGAACTAGAACTAGGAAAGTTTTGTGGTTTAACCCCACATTTAATATTGCTCTAAAAACTAATATAGGCAGGGAATTCTTAAAATTAGTTTCTAAGCATTTTCATAAGTTCTATAGAATTTTTAATTGGAGAACACTGAAGGTTAGCTATTCGTGTTGCAAAAACTTTAGTCAACAAGTATAACATGAAAATTATTACGAACAGCTACAGTGCCGGATCTAATCTGAGGAACTGCAACTTCAAAGGTTAGACTTGCTGTCCGTTAGAAGGTAAATGTCTTGAAAAAGGAATTGTTTATAGACCTAAAGTGCAAGTACATGGCTTACAAGAACATTAAACATACACAGGGGCTTCAGAAAATTCATTCAAGACTCCATTCTATTACCACTGAAATTCTTTCCGATACCCTGAGGATAGGACAGCAACTAGTCTTGCAAAACATGTCTGGGAATTGAAAGAGAATAACACCTGTCCTTTCAATGTAACCTGAGAAATTCTACAAAAAGCATCATCATACAAACATCATACAGACCTATGAAATGTAATTTTGCCTTTCAGAAAAGTTCTTCATCTTGTTCCAGGATAAACATGCTTTAAACCAAAGATGTGAGCTTTTAAATTCCTGTAGGCATGCTTTGAGGTTTAAAACTTCAACCGATAAAATACTGCATGGGTAAAACTTTTTGACTTTCGAAAAATTTTGACTGTCACATTTGAATTTGACTTTACACATTATAGTTATTTTGTATTGCAATAATATTGCAATGCTAGTGCATATTTCGACTTCACTTTTAAGAAAGCCTTCGACTGTTTTATTTTTATTGTTTACTCAAGTATTTAATTACGTTATACCAATTTATTTTGCAGTTTCCTTATTTTAACATTTGAATATTATACATACCAGACAGTTTTTTAAAATTGTTTGCATATATATGTTATTTATCTTGATGTGAAGATATATCTCTATATATTTATGTGTATTGTAGGTATGTGTGTGTGTATATGTATGTATGTGTGTATATGTATGTATGTATGTGTGTGTACGTGTATATATGTGTGTGTATGTGTGTGTGTGTATATATATATATATATATATATATATACTAGCAGTATAACCCGACCTTGTCCAGGTGTGACTTATTATGCCATCTACGATAAGTCTTCCTAGGTGAAAATCAACTAAAAAGGAAAGCCTTCCAACAAAAAAACCCTTATGATGTATGTTCATAATTCAAAATACGATGAAATTAATAGGGAAAGTCTGAAGGCTGTTTTGCGTAAAATTATTAAGCGTACGTAAATTTCATCCGTCTAATTGGCCATAGAAACGCTTGTGCAAAACAACTTTTTGCGCTGCCCTGATTATACATAGCAGGGTAATCCCTTTTCGCAGGGCTAGGACGGCAAATTGTGATGAAGCAATTGCTGGCGATCTGTTGCTACACAGTTTTGCCAGAATTCTATCTGATTGGGCAGAAGATGTTGATGCACCATTTTGCATTATGTTCAAAGTAGCTTCTGGAATGTGGTGAATTGCTGCATTCTGTTGCTGTCATTTTAAACCGGTTGCTTTCTTTCCCCAGCAAACTCTCTTCTTTGGAGGCATAATCTATGTACATATTAAACAGGACAACAAAAGTTATAATAGATAGCAGGGTCAGTACTTTTCACATATCTGTAATTTTTCAGATTAACACCCGCATGATTACCCAACCCTAATCCTAACACTAACCCTAAACCCTAACCCTAACCATAAAACCCTAAAACCGTAACACTAATCTAAACACTAATCTAAACCCTAACCCTAACACTAACCCTAAACCCTAAACCTAAACCCTAACCCTGACCCTAAAACCCTAACCCTAACACCCTAGTGAAAATCGTGGTATATTTACAAAACATTGACGAACATGAGTTATATTTTACTGAATGATTGTGTACTTGCACGTGTATGCATTTGAGAGAGGAAGAGGTAGAGAGGGGGAGAGAAAGGAATAGAGGTAGTTAAAAGTTTTCTTATGATGGCTTCTCTTCACTTCCTGTTACTTCATTAGAAATCTACGGATGCACATACACACATAATAGAGAAAAATGAAACAAATATGGACGACTTGCTCCAAAACACCACCGAGTGGGGAACATTTCTCAGAAATAACCTGCAGTTCTTTCCTTCAAAATTCCTACATGCTCAAAATGTACATACGTCAAGGTATATTTGTAGAAAATTTCATGAAAAAATATTCATTTTCCTGGAAGTTAAGAGGAATTTAAGTGGAATTTCCGAAAATTGGCCCCCACCCTCTCCCAAAACACTTTCACCGAAAAGTTTTGTATATTCGGAATCTACATAATAAATAATATATGCTTAGAAAATTTCATTAAAAAATATTCATTTTTCTGAAGGTTATGACTTCCAAAGTCGGCAGGTACAACTCTGTAGTTATGCCACATTGACGAACATGAGTTATATTTTTGTGAATGATTGTGTTTACATGCACGTGTATGCATTTGAGAGAGCGAGAGAGGAAGAGGGGGAGAAATGAATAGAGAACGAGAGCAATGTGTATGTTGTTGTCACAGATCACGTATGTGTGGTTGTGTGTGTTTTTACGTATCAATGTTATGAAAAATAGGTAAAGAATACTGAGAGGAAAGTTTAATCTATGACTTTGTATGTATCACTTTCTCTCTCTCTCTCTCTCCCTCTTTTACTCTTACTCTCTGTATTATATGTTGAGCATGTGTGTAAGAATGCCGTTCCAGGTAGAAGGGAAGAAATATAAAAGTTGCTAGAAACAACAGCAAAATCTCCCTTAAATCACACAAAGTAAACGAAATTTAAAAAATCTAATTACTGCATTGGAAAATTCACATCGAGAAAATTCCATTGATCTAAAAGTTTTTACGAAAAAGTGGAAAATGTGGATTTCTATAGATGCAACACACACACACACACACACTCACAATCTCAGCTATACTATAGTTATAGATATATATATATATATACATATATGTGTATGTATATTTGTATATAGATTTATATGTGGGCATGTATTTGCATACATATTTTTCATGAATTTGTATGCGTATCTATATGTGTGTATGTTTGTATTTATGTAGAGATACATGTAATTTTATGAGTGCATTTTTCTATGTGTTTGTTTCGCGAGCTGAATAAAGTATCTAATTTTTAGATACAAAGTATCCAACTTTTCTTTTGCCTGTAACAATTAACTTGTATAAGCACACACCAAGAAATTTTGTGCGCGTGCATATGTTTGTGTGCATACATATATATGCATTTGTATATATATCTTGCTTATATATATGTCTGTATATGTATGTAGCCACGTGCCTGTGTCTGTATGTTTAGTGTATATACATATATTATAGATTGTTTCGTATGTGTATATGTTGATAAATGTATATGTGATCTAACATGAACATTTTTTTAAATGGATATATTTTTTAATTTATTAAACCCTGGGTATTGAGGTCTTTCCCTTCATTATAAGCTATTTTTGATTTAAGGTTTTCTTCGATTTTTATAATAATATGATTTCAAACCGCAATTTGTTATTTCATGCAACTGGTTATTGTAAAGGCTGTTAGTTGAAAGGACCAATGAAACAAAACCATTTTCCAATGTATATCTATCAAAATAATTGTATTTCTGCATATAACTTTATCTTGCTCCATTCTAAGCAAAACTCTCTGACAAACAGGAACGTGAAACTCTGAGTAACAGTTTTAGTGATATTTTTGCTGCTTTTTAATAGAGCATATTACTCTACCTCTGGTATTCGAGTACTATTTTTTCCACCTTGTTTCGCATTTATGTGCTTAATCCGGTGTATATATTTATATGTATATCATCATCATCATCATCATAATCATCATCATCGTTTAACGTCTGCTTTCCATGCTGGCATGGGTTGGATGTTTTGACTGGGGACTGGTGAGCCAGATGGCTGCACCAGGTTCCAATCTGATCTGGCATAGTTTCTACAGCTGGATGCCCTTCCTAGCGCCAACCATTCTGAGAGTGAAGTGGGTGCTTTTACGTGTCACCGGCACAAGGGCCAGTCAGGCGGTACTGGCAACGGTCACGCTCAAATGGTGTTTTTATGTGTCACCTGCACATGAGCCAGTTCGGTGGCACTGGCAACGCCCTCGCTCAAATGTTGTTTTCCATGTACCACTGGCATAAGTGCCAGTAAGGCGACGTTGGTTACAACCGCGCTCGAATGGTGCTATTTACATGCCACCGGCACAGGGGTAAGTTACCAGCCCTGGCAACGATCACACTCAGGTGGTGCTCTTAGCACTCAACCAGCATGGATGCCAGTCATGTGGTGCTGTCATCGAATTTGATTCTGATTTCACTTGCCTCAACAGGTTTTCAAAAGCAGAGTTTAGTGTCCCATGAAAGAAAGAAAGTTATGCCTAAGTGGGCTGGTTACACCATTGGCATAGGCCACAGGTTATGGTCTCCCTTTGCTTGCCAGGTCTTCTCAAGCACAGCATATTTTCAAAGGTTTTGGTCACTTGACATTGCCTCGGTGAGGCCCAATGTTCGAAGGTCGTGCTTCACCACCTCATCTCAGGTCTTCTTGGGTCTACCTCTTCTACAGTTTTCCTCTACCGCTAGGGTGTGACACTTTTACACATAGCTATCCTCATCCATTTGTACCACATGACCATACCAGTGCAGTCGTCTCTCTTGCACATCACATCTGATGTTTCTTAGGTCCAACTTTTCTCTTAAGCCACTTATACTCTGTCGAGTATGCACACTGACATTACACATCCATCGGAGCATACTGGCTTCATTCCTTGCAAGCTTACACATGTCCTCAGTAGTCACGGCCCATGGCTGTTTGTACACATGCGTCATACAGTCTGCCTTTTACTCTGAGCGAGAGGCCCTTTGTCACCAGCAGAGGTAGGAACTTTCTGAACTTTGCCCAGGCTATTCTTATTCTAGCAGCTACACTTTCAGAGCACCCACACCCACTACCAACTTGTTCATAATGCTTAACAAATCCTATGTATGGTAAAATGCAGTGTATTTTACCATTGGTTATGCTGGATGACGGGAGTTAAAACAACAAACAGAGTGGGAGTGAGTGACGGTCAGAGATGCTAAATCAGGTGAACTGTTATGAGATGTTGTGGTTTGAAGTTGTTGGTATTTTAATTGAAATGAAACTATATTATTATTGTAAATTATCATAAATTTATTTCATCAATTTCTCACACACACACACACACACACATACACACACACACACACACACGTATATGTGAAATTAAGTATTAAACTCTTTTGTTTTCAAAATATTATCGCTCTCGTAACATTTATAAATTTTATATATATATATTTTTTCATTTTCTTTTTCTTTCTTTTATGTTCATTCTTTTCATACTTGCCTTTCTGAAACTTACCTTCCTTTTTTCCAAGTAAATGATAATGCATTCACACACATTTATGTAGCTGTGTGTGCGTGTGTGTCTATGGTTGTGTAGTAAGAAATTTGCTTCTCTACCACATGGCTATAGGTTCAGTCCCACTGTGTTACACTTTGTGTAGGTGTCGTCTGCTATAGCCCTGTGCTGACCAAAGGCTTGTGAGTGGATTTGATAGACAGAAAACGAAAGAATCCCATCATATAAATATATATTTGTGTGTATGTGTGTGTATTTCCATTTTTATTTGTCTACCACAACCACTTGACAACCAGTGTTGGTTTGTTTACAACCCCATAAATAAGTGGTTTAGGAAAACGAATCTGGTGGAATAAGTGCAAGACTCAAGAATACGTGCTGAGGTAAATTCATTTGACTAAAAATTTTGAGGCTGTGCCTAAGCATAGCCATAGTCTAATGACTGAAACACATAAAATATGTGTGTATGTGAGTAGAGTGGGGTGACTGAAACTTAAAGAAGTTCACCATATGTATATGTATGTGCATGCATATATGTATGTAGTTAGGAATGTATGTGTGTGTACATACATACATATATATATATATATATATATGTGTGTGTGTGTGTGTGTGTACATACATATATATATATATATATATATATATATATATATATATATATATATATATATATATGTGTGTGTGTGTGTGTACATATACATATATATGCATATGAATATATATTGGATCGTAGGGTGACCTGCTGTGCTTACCTTGGATCGTAGGGAGACCTACTGTGCTTGAACAGATATTGAGTCAAGTACATCAACATCAAAATTAAAATCAAATGAAAATTGTGATACCCGTACTGGTGGCATGTAAAAGACACCATCCGAACGTGGCAGATGCCAGCGCTGCCTCGACTGGCTTCTGTGTCAGTGGCATGTAAAAAGCACCAACTGATCTAGACCATTGCCAGCCTCCTCTGGCCCCTGTGCCGGTGGCACATAAAAAGTACCCACTACACTCACGGAGTGGTTGGTGTTAGGAAGGGCATCCAGCTGTAGAAACACTGCCAGATCAGACTGGAGCCTGGTGCAGCCTCCTGGCTTCCCAGACCCCAGTCAAAACGTCCAACCCATGCTAGCATGAAAAACGGACGTTAAATGATGATGATAAATCATTTTGCTTAGGCATAGTGAAACTAATTACCTGGTGTAGAACTCAATATATGCATCATCTAGAACGATGTTATATGAGTATAGACTGTAAAATGTTATGTGATGAGCTTCATTAGTTTACAGCTGTTTCTACTGTGTATGTGTATATGTTTATATGTATGTATAGATATGTGTGTGTACATATATGTGTCTATCTGTCTATATATATATATATATATATATATATATATATATATATATATATATATATATATATATATGACTGACCGCCAACTCCAAAAGTATTTTTATTTCCTCGTTTTCCTTTCTGTTGAAGAGCATAGGCTCAAAACACAAAAGACTTTCTCACCTTCCCAAGCATCAAACTAATACACCTGCTTGTTGTTTATACACCCGTTATCGTCTTTTGCTTATCTGTAAATTTCAACTGTTGGGGCAAGCGAAAGCGAAATCATGATGGCACCTGTGCCTAGCGTCGCTTTTCTGGCACGTGTAAAGATTTTCGAGCGAGAACGTTGCTAGTGCCGCTAGACTGGCTCTTGTGCAGGTGGCATGTAAAATACACCATTTTGAGTGTGGCCATTGCCAGTACGGCCTGACTGGCCTTCGTGCCGGTGGAACGTAAAAGCACCCACTACACTCTCAGAATGGTTGGCTTTAGGAAAGGCATCCAGCTGTAGAAACTCTGCCAAATCAGATTGGAGCCTGGTGTAGCCATCTGGTTCGTCAGTCCTCAGTCAAATTGTTCATGGAAAGCAGACGTTAAACGATGATGATGATGATGATGATGATGATGATATATATCTGTAAATATATGTGACACTTATTTGGTAGCCATGATAAAACTCCGAGTTTCGGATGCTGGGGTGGGAGCCCATGCCAACATCTCTTCAGTTATCTGGCCATTGAAAATTCCTGTGAAAAATGACCGTTAAACAAAAGGAAATTACTATGTGGTTGACCGTTATTAAGACAAAAGAGCTATAGACCGCTAAGTAAAAGTAAGGGAGTAGAAGAGTCTATAGGTTCGCATAAGTGCACCAATCCGTACATTCGCCTATATTTATATACCAAACCACCCTCACTTTAAACACACATGCTCACCCACATACTCGCCAAAAACTATACATATATGTACATATGCACATATATACACGCATACATGCTCACACGCACACAGCAACCCTGCACCCATACACATGCACGCAAAAAAATTTTTTTTATAGGGCTAAAGGTAAAAAACACAAAAAATTTCAAAGAAAAGGCACTTTTTTTCCGATAAAACCAAGAACTTATACTTAGTAGAGAACAGCACATATTCACAACTCCTACATAACAGCATCATCAACAATTACACCAAGGCTAGACCACAAACCTATAACGATATATTAATAAAGAAGCTAGCAATATCGCCGCCAGACTCAAATTAGATAAAAAAAATAGAGGTCCTCCCCAGAAAAGAGGCCTTTATAACTATCAAAGACCATAAAAAGATCTTCCTATCTAATCCTAAATGTATGTTTAGTAACCCAGCTAAATCAGAACTTGACATTATAAGTAAAGAAATTTTAGGGAAAATCAATGCAGAAGTCAGGAAAGCCACTAGGTTAGTACAATGGTCCAATAGTCGTTGACTGGTCTAAAGCTATTAAGAATAAGAATAAAGCGAGATTCATGCAGTTCGATATTGTCGATTTTTATGCTTCTATCTCTAAAGAACTGCTAGATAAAGCCCTTACCTTTGCAAGCAGATTCATAGAAATCAGCACACAGGATAAAGACATAATCTTCCATGCTAGAAAGACTTTACTCTTCAGCGAGAACGCAGAGTGGGTCAAGACTACCAATACAGAGGGTGCTTTCGATGTGAGCATGGGGTCATATGATGGAGCAGGCATATGCGATCTTATTGGATTATTCCTACTAGATACATTGGGCAAAACTTTTCCTGACTTACACTTCACAATTTACAAAGATGATGCCCTAGCTTTAACCGCTAATACCAATGGACCAGGACAGGATCGGTTCAGGAAGGATATTATCCATTTGATGAAAACCTTCGGTCTTAGCATAACTACAGATACCAACCTGACGGTTGTCAATTACCTAGATCTAAATAAGAATATTTATAAACCTTATAGGAAGCCCAACGATAGACTTAGTTACATGAATGTGGGTTCCTGCCATCCCTCCATAATGTTTAAAAATTTAGTTAAAAACATTAGTAAAAGAATCTCTAGCCTCTCCTCTGATAGGGACATTTTTAATAGCGTTTCCCCAGTATATAATAAGGCTCTAAAAGATAGTGGTTTTAATGAGGAAATAACCTATACACCTGCCACCAGTCCAGTAACAAAGAGAAGAAAGCATAGGAATAGGAAAACCATCTGGTTCACACACCCCTACTCACCCGAAGTGACCTTTAATATAGGCAAGTAAAGTACCTCTTGGCACTGATAGACAGACACTTTCCAGTTAACCGTAATTATAGAAAGATCTTCAACAGACGTAACTTAAAAATCAGTTTCAGCTCAACTGCTAATTTTAAAAACATAATCGCACACAACACACAAAAGCCACAATATGAAGCCAGCTGTTCATGCAAAGATAAAAACTTGTGCCTGCTAACTGGAGCTTGCATGTCTGAAACCATCATTTATGAGGCCACCATGGACTCTGTATCCACTAAGGACACAGTTTCCACGAAGAAATACGTGGGCCTCACGGAGGGTAATTTCAAGGCCAGGTTCAATAATCACACTTTGAGTTACAGGCACTGGGACAAAAGAAAAATGACCAAATTATCCAGTCATATATGGTCTTTAAAAGATAAAGGTGTCAATTACAACATCCATTGGAAGATCTTAGCCAAGTGTAAACCTTACACCAGTGGCAGCGGAAGGTGCGGTCTATGTGATATGGAAAGATGGCTCATCTGGAAAGGTAGCTTAGACCCTGCCACATGTCTAAATTCAAAGACTGAACTTTTCTGATCATGTCCACATGTGGCCAGATATTTGCTACGTTTTTGGTCCCCTTGAGTTTACTGATAGGACTTGCTTTCTATTTTGTGTCTATGTATAAGCTTTTTATCTCTTTATACTTCTTACTTAGATTTCTTATATATTTTAAAAATATTTTTACTGATAGGACTTGCTGATAGGACTGTACTGATAGGATTTGCTTTCTATATTGTGTCTATGTATAAGCTTTTTACCCTCCTATACTTTTTACTTGGATTTTATATTTTTTATATATTTTTTAATTTTTTACATAATTATAGAGTTAATGTTTTGTATTTTTTCCATACATATTTTTCTGTTTTCTCCCCTCCACCCTGTTTTTTTTTCCTGTGCATCTATAGACACGTACATGGAACCTTATGTGCGCGCTTGTGAATGTGTGCGGGTATGTGTGTATATAGATATATGTGTGTGCATGCAAAAATATGCGCAGTTTAGACGCGTTTTAACCTTATAGATTTCCCACACTGTTTTTTGCTTTTAGCCTTATAAAAATTTTTTTTTGCATGCATGTGTATGGGTGCAGGGCTGTTGTGTGTGTGTGAGTGTGGGTGTGTATGTGTGTATATATATGCATATGTACATATATGTATAGTTTTTGGCGATTATGTGGGTGAGCATGTGTGTGTTTACATCTAGTATAGTTTTTGATGTGTATGTGGTGAGCATGTGTGTTTAAAGCAAGGTGGTTTAGTATATAAATATAAGCGAATGTATGGATTGGTGCGCTTATGCGAACCTATAGACTCTTCTACTCCCTTACTTTTACCCCCTCCCCTTACTTAGCAGTCTATTAGCTCTTTTGTCTTAATGACGGTCAACCACACAGTAATTTCCCTTTGTTTAACGGTCATTTTTCACAGAAATTTTCAATGGCCAGATGACTGAAGAGATGTTGGCGTGGGCTCCCACCCCAGCATCCGAAACTCGGAGTTTTATCATGGCTACCGAATAAGTGTCACATATATTTACAGATATATATATCATCAACATCATCATCATCATCGTTTAACGTCTGCTTTCCATGCTAGCATGGGTTGGACGATTTGACTGAGGACTGATGAACCAGATGGCTACACCAGGCTCCAATCTGATTTGGCAGAGTTTCTACAGCTGGATGTAGAATTAATATCAAAAGCAGGAATGGATTTAATCGATAAAGTAAAAAGTAAACAAATATTACAATGTAATCGTTACTATCTCACATATACATATAAATGAAAACTTAAGTAACTATTATGATGTAAAGTAGGTAGATGAAAATGACACCATTATATCAAATAATTCATTAGATACTTGAGAAAAAAACACCCAACTCACTTAAAAAGTTTTATCTGTAATATACTAAAATAAGAATAAAGTTAAAGTTAACATAAAAAAAAATTTTTTTATCCATGGTCAAAGAGAGGTAAATCTGGCAAAATAATATATATTTATAGAATCTAAATAAATCAGTCATCTTATCAAATCGTTATGTTGATTTAAAAAAAAAATATTTATGAGGCAAATAAAGGATATGTAATGAAGATAAATAAGAGATTATAAATAATAAATTACAAAGTAAAACTAAATTAGGTTACACTCAAATAGCAACCATCGAAATCTTAAATATATATTAACTTAGTAATAATAAGATTAAATAAATGAAAGGATTAGAACGATAAAGCAAGCAGTCAACCAAAATTTCGATGTCATCTATACAAAGAATTATAAGAGAAACTTCAATAAAATAGAAACCAAACTTACCATTGTACATATGTGAAAAGGTTATATGAAATTAAAGCTAAACAAATTTAATATAATATCCCTGTATGTAGTTAAAGTTAAACCAAGTTAAAATAATATCCTAGTATGTAGTTAACTAACCTCTCCAAAATAGATTAAAGAAATAAAAACGTATGTTTATTCATATGTAGACATCTGAAAGCTCTATATGTGATTTTGTTAACTAGGTCACCCTTAGAAAAAAGTATGAAATACAATTCTAATTTACAGAGGGAACAAAAATCTTTACCCTTGTCGTAAGGGAACGGTTTTCCTATAATTGACCATTCTAAAGAATACTCCTTATTTTAGTCCTAAAGTTGCCAAATTAAACTACTAAGTGCCATGCTATTTTGTTTCTTTCTATCTTTAAATGAGAATAATGATTCGATATTCTTTTCAAGATTTCAAGCGAAGACAAACCAATATAAATCTTAATTCCATTTTTGGTTAAAACATTACACTTGTATACAGTATTTTTAATTTTTGCATTTCCACGTAGGAATTTAATTCTAGTAGGATTAAGTTCAGATATTACTATTTTATTGTTATTATTAATATTGGTACTATTATTTTTGTTGATTATCTATAACTGTCTCACCTGGAAAATTCAGATTATTACCTATATTTATATTACTAGACTCTTCAATAAAATTAGAGCTTAATAGTTTCAAGTTATGGGCAGCGATAATTTGTGTCAAATTCTTGGTATTAGAAAAGCCAAATCTTACCTTATGTGCGTTTATGACTTTGTAGTAATGCGAGTTTTTGGGAAAATTACTACTAACTTCATTCCTGAACAGGATAACTAAGTTTGATTTAATTTGTTTACCAATGGAATAACGAACCATAAATTATCCTCATTTTTGGTATTATAACGATTACTACTATTCCTAAAGAATTTTACTCTACCTCTGTTAGGATTGGATTCATGTCTAGGGTATTGTGGTTTACCTTTATTCTTTTTTACGATGATAATATTATTATTATTAGTGTTATTATTAATATTGCTACAATTTTCACCTGTCTTAGGGGAATCAGAATCTGGTTTAATATAGCATACCTTTTCTTTATAACCCGCTCTAGATAAGGCAGAGTTATAGAATTTTGCCTCATTTTTGAAAACATAGGTATTTGCCGATAGGTTAGATAATCTTAGTGATATATTCTTAACCAAATTATCGGTTATTGATTTGGGGTGATTACTAAACTTACTGATGTATTTCAGGTTAGTAGAAGGCTTATGGTATGGTCTATATGTTTAATTATGCAGGTCTAATGTTATGTCTAGAAAATTAGCTAAAGATGTATCATCTTCAAAAATTATACGCATTCCCATTCGGCGAAAAAATCTGGCTAATCTATTCTTAACCCTTTGTACTTGTTGTTTACAGCTATTCCTAAGATATTACTATTACTATATTACTAGATTTACCTCTCTTTGACCATTAATTTATAAATATATTTTTTTATTATAATATGTAGCAGTTTATTTTCTTTCTTCGTTTTATTTACTTTCAAAAGTCCAACGGTCGTTATTGAAATTTACAGCGTCCCTTACTCTTTCGCTACTTAACATCCTAGGTTAATATCTTAATTTAACAACACTACTTACTTACTTACTTTACTATGTAACGGTTTTCTTAACCGATATTGTATGCAATGTCAATATGTTTCATGTCATTTCAACCTGTTTATACACATGTAATTTAAAAGACAACTTTTAATGTTGTCTGTTATTTACTGTCTGCTATGAATTAATTAAATCTGACCCTGAAGAGATACAATATTCCATATTTTATAACTTACAGGAGTGAGTCGGGATATTGCATCGAAATGTTCATAGGTCATTAAAAAAGTCTTTACAAAGGATCGCGTTATAGCTCCTATTTAAATTTATATATATATATATATATATATATATATATATATATATATATATATAGATAGATAGATAGATAGATAGATGTGTGTGTGTATGCGTGTATATATGTGAGATAATAGTTTCACTTTTAATAGTGAAAGTATTGAAACTGAAAGTATTATCTCATTACAATAGATATATTATTGTTTCACTTTTGACTTGTGATACTGAAATAGTGTAAGAGATAAGTTATTGCTCCAGGCTCGCAATAGGCAAGAAGTTGAAAATTGTTATGGCCCATGCTACTGCATGGGCCCTAAGTAAGGCATGTATAAAATTACTGGCATCCATGCCAGTGGAGCGCTAAGAGCATCATCCAAGCATGATCGTTGCCAGGGCCACTGTGTGGCCCCTGTGCCAGTGGCACATAAATAGCACCATTCAAGCGTGATCGTAACCAGCGTTGCCTCACTGGCACTTGTGCCTGTAGTACGTGGAAAACAACATTATTATTATCACATATATCCAACTCCTACATAATAATTATATTAATAATAATAATAATAATATTGATAATAATAATAATATTAATTTTTATAATAATAATAATAACAATAATAATAATAATATTATCTATAATAATAATTATAACTAACTCCAATGCTAGCTGGTTCTACACTCTTTCCTTCTCAAGTAAGTACAGATTGTTCTACTCCAAGAACAGTTATATTCATATAGTTTACATTATATTTACGTATATACTAACAATCTGGTTTTCATAAGTAATATAATAAAGTAAAATACATGGTTACTTCCCTTTGTATATCTCTCTCAAATCCAGTTTTGAATCATTCTATTCTTTATCTAGAAGCATACTTTAATATATTCGCTTTCTACTCGCACTTTACTTCTATATTCTGTCTAATATTGACTTCAACTTTTATTAATATACCTTTATGTCATAAAGTAATATATAAGGACGCACGTTTTTTCTGAAGGATTATTCTGATTTAGTTTAGATAAGAATTTAAATATGTATTTATTGCAAATCCATTTAATCACGTAATTTAATCTTTTATTACTTTATAAATTATATTATGTATTGCCATTTACTTAGGTTAATTACTGTAATTAATATGATACACTATTAATGGTTACCCATATTAGCTATTCACATTATAAGCAACTTTATTGCTACACGTTTATTTATGAAATCTTACGAACATAAACATGCACTCTAAATACAAATCCACTGGATTATGTCCCTTTTTCTTTCCACTTACATACATTTTTTATCAAACAATTTATTATTTAAAAAAAAATTTTGTGGTTTATTATGACTTCTATTTAATTTAAAGTCCAATTGTAGCATTCATCACTTTCCTCCCAATACTATATCCTGTAACCTAGCATTCTTACATCTAACGGTCTTTTTAAACTTAGCTATATAGTGTTCTTCCAAATATGTAATTTTCACATTTGGTACAAGTCTTGCATTCAAAGAATGGTTCCCTGAAGAGAAAATTACATGCATAATAACATCTTTTACTCCTTTGGAATAGAGTACATATAATTTTCGAAACGTGTCAGAATTAAAGGAACTTATTTATTATATGTGTTTTGCTCCATTTCTTCGGGTGTGACTTATTATGCCATCTACGATAAGTCTTGCTAGCTGAAAATCAACTAAAAAAGAAAGCCTTACAATGAAAAAACCCTTATGATGTAAATATGTTCATAATTCAAAAGACGATGAAATTAATAGGGAAAGTCTGAAGGCTGCTTTGCGTAAAATTATTAAGCATATGTAAATTTCATCCTGCAAAACAACTTTTTGCGCTGCCCTCATTATACATAGCAGGGTAATCCCTTTTCACAGGAGCTAGGATGGCAATTTGTGATGAAGCAATTGCTGGCGATCTATTGCTAAACAGTTTTGCCAGAATTCTATCAGATTGGGCAGAAGATGTTGATGCACCATTTTGCATTATGTTCAAAGTAGCTACTGGAATGTGGTGAATTGCTGCAGTCTGTTGCTGTCATTTTAAACTGGTTGCTGTCTTTCCCCAGCAAACTCTCTTCTTTGGAGGCATAATCTATGTATATATTAAACAGAACAACAAAAGTTATAATAGATGGCAGGGTCGGTACTTTTCACATATCTGTAATTTTTCAGATTAACACCTGCACGATTACCCAACCCTAATCCTAAACCTAATCCTAAACCTAATCCTAACACTAACCCTAACACTAACCCTAAACCTAACCCTAATCCTGACCCTAAAAAACGTAACCGTAACATTAATCCTAAACTCTAGCCCTGACCCTAACACCCTAGTGAAAATCGTGGTAAATTTACAAACATTGACGAACATGAGTTATATTTTACTGAATGATTGTGTACTTGCACGTGTATGCTTTTGAGAGAGCGAGAGAGGAAGAGGTAGAGAGGGGGAGAGAAAGGAATGGGGGTAGCTAAAAGTTTTCTTATGACTGCTTCTCTTCACTGCCTATTACTTCATTAGAAATCTAAGGATGCACATAAGCACATAATAGAGAAAAATGAAACAAATATGGACGACTTGCTCCGAAACACCACTGAGTGGGGAACACTTCTCAAAAATAACCTGCAGTTGTTTCCTTCAAAATTTCTACATGCTTGTACAAAATTTCATGAAAAAATATTCATTTTCCTGGAAGTTAAGAGGAATTTAAGTGGAATTTCCGAATATTGTACCCCACCCCCTTTCAAAACACTTTCATCGAAATTTTTTGTATATTTGGAATCTACATAATAAATAATATATGCATAGAAAATTTCATAAAAAAATATTCATTTTTATGAAAGTTATGACCTTCCAAAGTTGGGGGGATACAACTCTGTAGTTATGCCATCAATGTTTTGTAAATATACCACGATGTGAATGATTGTGTTTACTTGCACGTGTATACGTTTGAGAGAGCGAGAGAGGAAGAGGGGGAGAAATGAATAGAGATTGAGAGCAATGTGTATGTTGTTGTCACAGGTCATGTATGTGTGGTTGTGTGTGTTTTTACGTATCTATGTTATGAAAAATAGGTAATGAATACTGAGATGAAAGTTTAATCTATGACGTTGTATGTATCACTTTCTCTCTCTCTCCCTCTCCCTCTTTTACTCTTACTCTCTATATTTTTATGTTGAGCGCGTGTGTAAGAATGGCGTTCCAGGTAGAAGGGATGAAATATAAAAGTTGCTAGAAACAACAGCCAAATGTCCCTTAAATCACACAAAGTAAACGGAATTTTAAAAATCTAATTACTGCACTGGAAAGTTCACATCGAGAAAATTCCATTGATGTAAAATTTTTTACGAAAAAGTGGAAAATGTGGATTTCTATAAACTTTCCAAAAGGCTTCACACAGAGACACAACTTCAGATTTATATATTAAGATATATATATATATATATATATATATATATAAATACTTATAATGGGAACTTTTGGATGGAAATTTGTAAATCCTTTAATGCATTGCTGCATATGTTTCCACAAAGCACATTTTTTTTTGCTGCATTCCCCATCCATAGGACATTATAAATAGGATTTGCAATATCCATCCATTTTATGGGGAGCCATTATTATATGTATTCATTTCTTGAGGCAAAAATTGCATTAGTATTCTGGTTACATTGACCGTTTTGCTGAGGGATGTTTACCAATTTACACCAATCAGAAGGTTCTGTGAAGTTAATGCTTGTGTGTGTGTATGTATATATATGTGTGATTTTTTTATTGCCCAGAAGGGGCCAACACAGAGGGGACAATACAACATTGT
This sequence comes from Octopus bimaculoides, assembly GCF_046866305.1. Lineage (NCBI taxonomy): Eukaryota > Metazoa > Mollusca > Cephalopoda > Octopoda > Octopodidae > Octopus > Octopus bimaculoides. The sequence goes on along the minus strand of NC_142928.1, from coordinate 111,744,761 downwards.
TTATATATGTATATATATGTGTGTGTGTGTGTGTGTGTGTGTGTGTGTGTGCATGCGTGCATGTGCATGTGTATGTGTGTGTGTGTATTTACATATTATATACATGCATATAAATATATATTTGTATGTATGTAAATATGTACATTCTTAAATCTGTTTATATAAACTCCAATTATGGTCTATTTCATGAAGGTAACTACATGGTAACAAAAAGCAGACTCAATTCATACAGCTGGATATATACAACTACTACCCTTGCAATAGTTGTGAACAAAGCACTTCTCCAGTTCTATATTTAAGAGATGAGGAATTATGTACATTATTTACATTATTTATATTTGATGGATATTTGTCCTCATCTTGTGTGTTGTTAACACAATGTTTTGGCTGATACACCCTCCAGCCTTCATCAGGTGTCCCCAAGACACCCGATGAAGGAGTCCCCAAGGTATATGATGTAGTGGTTAAGAGCGCGGCTACTAACCCCAAGATTTCGAGTTCAATTTCAGGCAGTGACCTTAATAATAATAATAACATCATTAATACCTTAGGAATGAGAACCCAGGTTCAAATTTTCCCCAAGACACCTGATGAAGGCTAGAGGGTATATCAGCCAAAACGTGTTAACAACAAACAAGATGAGGACAAATATCAGTCAATTATAAATAATGTAAATAAAGCACTTTATTTGCAAAAAGTAACTCTAACCTAACTAGAGAAGAAATAGACATAATATCAGCAGTTTGTAGCACCATAACAGAATAAAGGAGGCAAACTTTGGACTCGAATGGATATGGAAGAATATTTTTGACTTAACTATGGAGTCAAGTGATTCAACACAAGTAATGAATATAATAATAGGAATACATTTACTATCCCAGATACAATCTTGGTTCCCAAATTTAGGGGTGGTGGGATTACATAGAGATGACTCACTATTTGTACTAAGAAGTAGGAGAGGTGTAAGAAGTAGGAGTGGAGAAGTGAAGAAAAAACTTTTTAAATTCCTTAAAAATTTTGGTCTAGAAATAGCAATTGACAAAATCATAGAGTAGTAAACTTCCTAGACATGAAACTTAACCTCAATGAAGAGAAATTCAAGGCTTTCCATAAACAAAATGAAAACTTGAAATATGTGAGTAGTGGATCTAATCATCGAGAGCCTGTGCCGATAAACATCCCAAAAAGTATCTATCAATATCCAAACTCCCCGCTGATGGAGGGATGTTCAAAGAACACACCAAATATTATAACTCTGTATTAGCTAGGGCTGGATATAAGGATTAAATAAAATATGTATGAAATAGTGTACCACTACATCAGTATCCCATCTGAGATAAAAATATAAGAGGATGTGTTAGAAATAATCCAGGAATAAAGAACCCCTAAAAAAACAATGAACAAGATAGAGACTGAAATAGGAAAATACAAAGACAACACTAAGGAAAGTGGGAGTCAAACAGGATGCATAAAGCAGTATGGAAAGGAAAAATAGAAGGGACAGATAAATGCAAATAGAAAGAGCAGCCATGTAGTATTAATAGAGACAGAACTAATATATAATAACAAACCATATAGATACATTAAAAGAAATGGGAAAATATTAAATAATGAAATTATCTAGTTTAACCCAATCTTCGGATTGCAAATAAAATGTAAGGCTGGACAGCAATTCTTCTTTGCACTGGACAGGCATTTTCCTAGATTGAGTAAATATTGCAAAATCTTTAATAGGCATATTGTGAAATTAGCATTTGCAACATCTCATAACCTAGAATATAATACACATAAATTAAATAACAAAAATCTTAATAAAATAAAACTAGAACATGGAAATGGACAAATGGTAGATCAAAATAGAATAATCAGTGAGAGAATGGATAAGAAGTTGAATAATAAATATTCTATAAAAACAGACTTGAGTCCAAATAATCATATATGCTTAACAGCGAAGTCCAAACCCAGGATAACTGAGACCATAATAGTAGAAGAAAGACAAAAAGTAAATTGTAATAATAAATCTGATAGCAACCAAAACACGCAGTTAAACACCAACGCAGTTAAACACCAATCTGCACAACATAAGTGAAGATGTGGAACATGAAAACAACAAAGCCAGAAACAACACAACAATATATAACTGTAGAGGAGAAACGGATGCAATTTTGGAAACAACTGCTTGAGGAGGAGTGTGATTAATAAATGTGAAGTGAAGGAAGGTCCACTAAAATATGTGTACATCAGTGGAACATTGGACATGATGAAAATCCATCTGATAAACCATCTTCTATCATTTTCTGATGAAAACAAAGTCACTGCACATCTTTACCTAACCTAAAACAGAAATGGAGTGGAACACACAACTAAGTGGTCTATACTAAGAAATACCAAACCATATGATGTAACATCACTGGTCTGCAACCTATGTCTGGAGTAAATTCTGGAGACTATTATCTCCAAGAAATGCATAATTAACAGACATAAAAGAAAAAAAAATCCTTTGCCAGACTGGAACAAAGCATTATAACACAAATAAACACTAACCATTATTTGCGTCAAACCAAACAATAGACGGACCTCCTAAATGAAGTAAACAAAAAAAGAGCTTATATACAGCATAGGAAATTATAAAGAAATTTTTGCATAACAGAGCGTAAATATCAAGGACCCTAGCATAAACCACATGCATAATATTGTGTTATTTATTGTTATATAATGAACATACAAAGAAAATAATACTAGATGGAATATATTGGCTGTACAGTAAAATAAGACTATCATTGAATGTATAGTACCATCACTAACAAATAACACACCCATTTAAGGAACAACATTTGACAGAACAGTAGGGGACCATGTGAAATACTTAATGATACCAAGGTAATCCCATTTCCTGTCTTGACTGGCACTTGAGCAGAAATCACAAACTGATAAACAAAAAGTTGCTCCCTTCCCCTTATGGTTTGTAAAATCATTAATGTGGCACCCTGCTAAGGTTGGTTAAATCAAACACTCAGTGCCCCCACATCACAGTGCATATACACTGAAATCAAAACAGGATATGTATATCAAAAAAGGATATGTATATCAGGGTGTTTCAAAAGTAATTGCATTTTACCAGAAAGGATATAAAAACGAATGTAAACTGTTTATCTGAATAGTTTTCATCAAGAATGTAATCACCATCACTTTCAATGACTGCAGTCAACAGGAAAGTAACTTTTTTGTGCCATGTACAAAGAAACTTACTTCTTTTTTTGAAAAAAGTCTGAAAGACTGTTTTCAACTTCCTTTGTTTCTGAATATTTTGTCTGTTATAAAATGTTCTAGTGATCAGAACAGATAGAAATCCGTAGGTGCTAAGTCAAGTGAGTATGGAGGATGTGGAAGAACTTCCCATCCTAATGATCTTATTTTTTCTTGGGTTTGTTTTGAAGAGTGTAGCTGTGCATTGTCATGCTGGAGAATAACACCTTTTCTGTTTGCCAGAGCTGGCCACTTACGGTGTAATTTTTTAAGTACACAATCAAGTTGTTGGCAATAGCCATCTGCATTGGTGGTCCTTCCATGTTTCAGTAGCTCATAATGGATGATACCTTTCATATTCCACCAAACACAGTGTAAGGATTTTTGTGGATGGAATTCTGGTTTTGATGTTGGCACTGGCATCTCATTGCATGATAACTGTTGTCCTTTTCATTTTCTGTTGTGATGCAAAACCCATTTTTCATCACCTGTAATAATGCACTGCAGAAATGACAAGTTATTTTTGATTATAAGACTGCTGTAGATGGTGGACTGTTGTTTTCGGTTCTCAGGCGTAAGCTCATGTGGAACCCAAGTTCCCTCTTTGCATGTTTTCCCAATTTGCTTGAAATGTTCATAGATAGTTGAAGATGACACATTAAACTTTGTGCCAAATCTCTGGTGCTTTGACATGGACCCGATACAGTAGTTTCATTTAAAAGGTCATCATTCAGAGTGGGTCATCTTCTAGAGTGAGGCTTGTTATATATATCACAATTACCATCTTTAAACCTTTTAAACCACAGCTGACATGTATGAGCTTTCACTGCATCTGGATACATTTCATAAAGGATTTTCATTGCTTCTGTAGTGGTACTTTTCTTTTGAAATTCATATAGTAAGCAATAGCAAATATGTTGTCTCATAAAGTTCTTATCCTCTATGGGGTTAATTACCGAAATAACTATGAATGACACACTACCAGATAGAAGAGGTGATATACTATTTCTAGACAGCTCCTACCCATTCGACCTTGGCTCTGATGTGATTGGTTGATTCATATTTCATGTTACTGGTTCTGGAAATCCGCATGTTTTTCTACTAGCACCCTGTGAATTTTGTAAGAAAATCATGTGAGCTTTCAAAACCCATACCGTGAAAGATTAATTTAATTTATTTCAGTTTATTTTCTCTTCTCATACAGTATGATTAAATCATTATATAATACAATAGAAACTAGTAGTATATTCAGATAAAAAATGTAAACATTTTCTTTTTGTTAATGATAACACTCTCAAATCACTTTTGCTTTTGTTTATTTAGTATGAATTTGTTCATAGGAAACCTCTCAATCTTTTCAATATATATATGTATAGATGTGTATGTGTGTATAGTTATATATATATACATATATATATATATACACACACACACACATGTATATATATATATATACATATACGTACAGATAATTACATACTATACAAATAATTACAGAGGCATCATGCTGTTAGATCAGGTTATGAAAGTTATGGAGAGGGTCATAGCCCAACTAATTAGGGAGCGAATCAATTTAGATGAAATGCAGTTTGGGTTCGTGCCAGGTAAAAGCACCACTGATGCCATATTTCTAGTAAGACAGCTGCAGGAGAAATACCTAGCCAAGGATAAACCTTTGTACCAGGCTTTCGTTGACATGGAGAAAGCCTTTGACAGGGTCCCCCTTTCCCTTATCTGGTGGTCAATGAGGAAACTTGGGATAGAAGAATGGTCAGTGAGAGCTGTGCAAGCCATGTACAGAGATGCTGCCAGTAAGGTGAGAGTTGGAAATGAGTACAGTAATGAATTCCGGGTAGAGGTAGGGGTCCACCAAGGTTCCGTCCTCAGCCCCCTCCTATTTATCATAGTCCTCCAGGTGATCATAGAGGAATTCAAGACAGGTTGCCCCTGGGAGCTCCTCTATGCTGATGACCTTGCACTAATTGCGGAGTCACTATCAGAACTAGAGAAGTTTCAGGTGTGGAAGCAAGGACTAGAATCGAAGGGCCTTAGAGTCAACCTAGCAAAAACCAAAATCCTAATAAGTAGGAAGGTAGATAAAACACAAACCCCTTCAGGTAGATGGCCCTGCTCAGTATGTAGAAAAGGAGTAGGTAGTAACTCTATAAGATGTACCCGGTGCAAGCTATGGACACATAAGAGGTGCAGCAATATCAAAGGTAGGTTAACTAGGAAGTTAGTTTTTGTATGTGGCAGATGTTCAGGTGCAATAAACACTGTAAACAAACAGGAAACAACTTCTATCTCATTCCAGGGAGAAAAACTAGAGGTAGTTGATAGCTTCCGCTATCTGGGTGACCAAGTTAGTAGTTGCGGTGGGTGTGCTGAAAGTGTAGCTGCTAGAATAAGAATAGCCTGGGCAAAGTTTAGAGAGATCTTACCTCTGCTGGCAACAAAGGGACTCTCACTCAGAGTAAAAGGCAGACTGTATGACTCATGTGTACGAACAGCCATGCTACATGGCAGTGAAACATGGGCTGTGACTGCTGAGGACATGCGTAAGCTCGCAAGGAATGAAGCCAGTATGCTCCGTTGGATGTGTAATGTCAGTGTGCATACTCGACAGAGTGTAAGTATCTTGAGAGAAAAGCTGAACATAAGAAGCATCAGTTGTAGTGTGCAAGAGAGACGATTGCGCTGGTATGGACATGTGGTGAGAATAGATGAGGATAGCTGCGTGAAAAAGTGCCACACCCTAACAGTTGAGGGAACTCGTGGAAGAGGTAGGCCCAGGAAGACCTAGGCTGAGGTGGTGATGCAAGACCTTCTAACATTGGGCCTCACCGAGGCGATGACTACTGACCGAGACCTTTGGAAATGTGCTGTACGTGAGAAGACCCGGCAAGCCAAGTGAGACCTAAATCCAAGGCCTCTGCCAGGGGTGTAGCCAGCCCACTTATGCGCACCTTTTCTACATTGGACACTAAACTCCGCTTGCGAAGACTTGTTGAAGGAAGTGAAATCGAACTAAATTCGACGACTGGCACCTGTGCCAACGTCGTCTCCTTCATTGGACACGGAACTCAGCTTGCAAAGACTTATTGGGGCAAGCGAAAGCGAAATCGGGATAGCACCTGTGCCCAGCGTCCCTTTCTAGCACTTGTGCCCGTGACATGTGTAAGGATTTTCGAGTGAGATCGCTGCCAGTGCCCCTGGTCTGGCTCTTGTGTGGGTGGCACATAAAATACACCATTTTGAGCATGACCGTTGCCAGTACCGCCTGACTGGCCTTCGTAGGATTTTCGAGCGAGATCGTTGCCAGTGCCCCTGGACTGGCTCTTGTGCGGGTGGCACATAAAATACACCATTTTGAGCGTGGCCGTTGCCAGTACCGCCTGACTGGCCTTCGTGCGGGTGACACATAAAAGCACCCACAACACGCTCTGAGTGGTTGGCGTTAGGAAGGGCATCCAGCTGTAGAAACTCTGCCAAATTAGATTGGAGCCTGGTGTTGCCATCCGGTTTCACCAGTCCTCAGTCAAATCGCCCAACCCATGCTAGCATAGAAAGCGGATGTTAAACGATGATGATGATGATGATGATGACAGTGTACATTTAAACACATAAGAGAGATGTCCATAATAGGACATCTAACCCGCTAGAAGGAGCAGTCAAACTCCAAACCACAATTAGGGATAATTTCGAAAGGGAATGAAAAATACATAGAACATAGAACATTAATAATTATTAATAATGATATAAGGATTTTTTGGCTAATTTCTAGAAGAAAACTGGCATTTTTTGTATTTGCTGCCAATAAGAAAACTGCACATGCGCAGTAGATATGAAAAATTATAACATATAAGCACGAGGCATGTTCTATGTATTGCCTCATGTTTATATGTTAATCTTGGCTTTCCTGCTGACGGTAGCTAGCTTAGCAAAATTATTTTATTTTGCTGAAAATAGCTTGAAACCATGGTTCAGGAAATAGATGGTAAATGTTTTTATTTTTCATTCCCTTTCGAAATTATCCCTAATTGTGCTTTGGAGTTTGACTGCTCCTTCTAGCAGGTTAGATGTCCTATTATGAACATCTATTGTATGTGTTTAAATGTACACTGTATGTATTTATATGAATAATATATAGTCTATTGACTATTTTTTTTTCTTCTCGCTAGACCACTGGTAGCAAAAAGAATTTCTAAATTTTTTTGCTACCCTGAGATTTATTAATAATAATATATATATAAAGCAGTTGTTTACTGTCAACTTAATGTGACAGACCCATTAAGGGAATCATACTGCTGCTGTTTAGCCTTAGGAAGCTAGACCGTTTCCTGTTGGCCTTGACACATTTCCTGTGTCCTTATATTTGTGAAGGGGAGACAAGCTTCTCCATCCAGCTTTAGTCTGCATTTAGAGATATGTTTCTGAGTCATTGCTCATCATCAGCCTGAAGTAGCCGACCAGCTGGTTGATAAATTTTTATTAAGATCACTACAGATCAAACACAGAAATGGGGACAGCACAGGACAAAGAATTGCACAAAATGAATGAGTTCGTTGTTTACAAAAATTTTGTGATTAATATTATATATTAAGAATACATACTTTACCAATAAATAAAGTTTATAACTTCATAAAACTTTTTTTTCCTTCCCCTTTTTTTTCATATTTTTTAGTTAGCAATTTGATTTTTCGACCTGGCAGCCTATAAGGCCAAGCAGATCACTTTTTATTTCCTCGATGATCAATTTGGGTGACTCACACCCACCTTTTTCACCACTTCCTTCCATCTCTGTTCATATACTCTAGCTGACAGGGTCCTCTTTTGCAGCCCTATCTTGCTCTCCAGATGGTATCTGAAGTAAATCAGCAATCCAGGGCTGGATATATAGGACCCTGTCAGAAAACATTCTATTCTTGTCCTCCATATACACTCTTTCAACACTGCTACCGTACAGAAAAAACAAGCCTTCAAAAGTCCAGTTGGCAGTATCATCTTTATCATAGATCCAGCCGACAGCTGTACTCGTCCTAGATGCAACAACACATGTTCTACGTAAATTATCAAGCTGGAAAGCTGCCGACAATGTACAAAAGCGTGCTGGACAGTTTCACTGTCCTGCCCGCATCTTGGACATGTCGGTGGCACTGCTAAACTGTGCCTGAATAACTTCTTGCGAACAGGTAAAGCATTCCTGTAACACTGCCAAGTCAGAGATTTTTGAAAATTATCCAAATACTCTGGCTTGAAGGTTTTCTGAAACAGGTTGGTAAGTTGGTTCTCATCGAACCCCAGAGCCCCTCCTAGGATGTCATCGATTTTCCCCTCCACTAGCCCTCTATAGGATACCAAGGTGGTATACCCGCAGCCAGCCTTGCCCATCTTATGGATTAGCCAGAGTGCCTGACGGCACTCCTTCTGCCATAAAGTCAGCTTACGTCTTTTAATGAGACTGGGTTTAAATCTTTCCAGCGAGGCCGGTCACAGCAAGAACTCCTCCACCAACGGACTCCACACCTTATCACCCTCCAGATGGCACCAGAGATGTCTCAGCCTCAACGCATGTCTGCGCATCATTAGCCAAGGCATCCCCAAGCCACCCTTTAGCGGTTCCTGGCAGCACACGGAGCGCCTCACAAGTGGCTTTCCCCCTCTCCATAAAAAGCGGAAGAGGAGTCGTACCAGCTTGTTTGGCCAAAAATTGGGGCAAGGCACAACAGACAGGCGATAGGTGATTACAGATACTATAAACACCTGCACCACCTCCGCTCTACCCTTCAAGGATAGAGACCTTCCAGACCACTTCCGTACTATGGTCTCCACCTTGTCCACTACCTCGCTCCAATTCTTCTTTGTCTGGGAATCTGAACCAAACCTAACTCCAAGCAACTTAACAGGACCATCTGTCCAGTGTCCAACAACACTGGATGATATCAGCTTGTTCCTTCAGGTGCCGAGGCACAAACCAATGGACTTGTCCTTGTTAACCTTTGCTCCTGCCACCGCTTCGTATCTTAAGAGAGCATCTTCTACACGAGGTAGTTGTGATTCTTTAGACACGATGAGAGTGACGTCGTCTGCATAAGCAGAAGTGAACTTACCGCATCCAATCTCATTAGGGTTGCTGCCTAACTTCTCCAGCCTCCGCAGCAATGGCTCCAGGGACAAAACATACAGGACCAGAGACAAGGGACACCCTTGATGAACAAACTGCTTGATCGAAAATGGCCCCGTTAGGTAACCATTTATCTGGACGGTGGACTTGATGCTGCTATACATAGTGGAGATCCACCTGCAAAAGTCAGGGCCTACCCCAGCCACTTCGAGGATGGCCCCCCCCCCCCAGGTACCGATGGTCTACCCTATCAAATGCTTTACTTTGGTCTAAGTGAACCAATGCCCCTCCTTTGCCGGCTAATTTCCCAACCCTATCTAAGGTGTAGCGGAGAAGGTGAAGATTGTCCTGGATCAACCTGCCTGGGATTGCACAAGTTTGTGCCTTCCCGACAAGCTTCTTCACGACAGCCGTCAACCTTTTAGCTAACACCTTGGCCAAAATCTTTAACTCTACGTTAAGTAGAGTTATGGGCCTGTAGTTACTAATGCTATCCCCCTTGCTTGCGGCCTTCTGGATCAGCGTCACAACTCCCCGGCTTACAGTACTGGGAATACTCCCATTCTGCTGCCAGTTTGCATAGAGGCCTGCCAGGACATCCCCAAACAAGTCTGGCATTAAACGATAAAACTTGTAGGGCAGACCATCCAGTCCCGGAGACTTTTCCCCAGCGCACTCGGCCAGTACCCCTCTTACCTCCGCGGGAGTGATCGGGCCTTCACAGCATTCAGCCTCACATGCTGAGAGTCGAGGCCCGCCAGCTAAGAAGTCCCTTAAGAGCTCCCCATGCTCAAGTGGACCGCTCTTCCCGAACACCCGAGCAAAATGCTGGTGAAAAGCCTTTTGCATCTCCTCTTGTCCATAGATCTTGCATCCCTGCTCGTCAGTTAAAGACTTAATACAGGACTTCTTGCCCTTCTGACTCTCCACACGACATGCCCATCTGGCTATGTTAATACCCTCTCGTTTCCCAGCATGTAATTTAGCTCTGACTCGGCACCCTTCATGTTTGGCATTGAGGTGACAGTACAAGACCATTCTCGCCGCCGACACTCTGGATGCGGAGCCAGATTCCATTGTCTCATCTAGAATTTCGACTAAGTCACCCTCTATTCTAGTCTTATCTGAACTTAGCTGATTGCTAAATCTAATGGGCTGAAGACGGATGGCTCTCTTGAGGGTGTGCCACCAACTATTATTAATGATGGTGCCACATAATACCCTCTGCACTAACTCCTTAATCCGGGTACGGAAAGCTTCACAAGCCAAAATAGACTTGTTCATTTTCTAATACCCGGGTCCCTGTCTATGACACTTATCTACATGAACCTCACACGTCACAAGTTTGTGATCCGTGTAAGGCACAATACAAAATTGTGAACAGCTAAAGCTATGCGTATCTCTTTCCTTAACAAAAATTCTATCTATGTACGATCTGCATGAGCTGTCGTTATTACTCCACATCCACTGTGGAATGCTCGGCTCATCCAGTCGGTAGCGGTCTACTAGGTTAAAGCTCTCTAGTAGACCCTTGAGGCAAGGATTCCCTTTCCTATTGGTGGAGCCTACACTATCGACGCGCCCATTGAGAATAGTGTTGAAGTCCCCTAGCAAAACTACCGTTTTAGACGGCAATAAAAAGTACTCCAGGTTCCATAAAAAACCCAACTGCCCTTGCCCTTTAGGAGCATAGACAGCTACCAACCTGAAGGATTGCTTACTTTCATGTGTTACATCCAGGACGACCAGCCTACCTTCTGGGTCCAGAAAGACAGTACGTATCTGTAAGTCCGAGTTCTTCCTGATAATGACTGCCACGCCTGGACCTCCCCTCCAGCTCGGAGAAATAAATTTCTCGTAACCATTGAGGAGGGGTGAGAACGTTTCAGGTCCCTTCATCTTGGACTTGGTGATAACAGCCACATCTAATCTATGTGAAATAAGGTCGTCCAGAAAACAAGCCTGTTTCCATTTCAACCTCATTTCACGCACATTTAAACTACCTAACTTAATCATCAAAAAAATTAAAAGTAAAAATAAACACTTACGGTTGTGAGAGGGAGCATGGGACTTTTTGTTTGCCAGCTTTCCCCACTCCTTCTGCTTCCACTGGGCTCTTTCTCAGGGTTGTCACCGGGCTCTGGGTTGGGGTGGCTGCCGGGCTGACTATCAATTTGCCTTCCTTGATGTCGTTGGAGACGTCTATTATCAATTTATTTATCACACGATCTTGAAAGAGTCTTTCTTTGTCGTCCTCTTTGCCCACCTTCGCGTTGCGGTACTGAGCATCATCCGTGCCACTCTTGAAGAATTTTATGCGCGGGTGGGCTTTGGTGTATTTCGCAACTTTCTCATTTTTCATATTAATTACCACTATTCTATCTGTTTTTTTGAAGCCTTTCAATGCAGGGTGAGGGACGTCTTGAAGTTCTGTCCGACAAAAATTGTACCAGCGGGGTGGGAGTGGGATGTTTTTTTTTCTTCTGTCTGTAGGTTTGATGGTGATGATGATTTTTTTGTTTGGGGAAGGGAATCTGGTGTGTGTCGTTTCTTCCTTTTATTTGAGACTGTTGTGAATTCCATTTCTGTTGGTTCACTTTTCTCCCCGGCAACTATTTTCCCAGTCGTCCTCACATTTTCTTGTTTTTGTTTTTTTCCCTCGTCCACTCATGTTAGCGGTGTTTTGCTTTTTTATGCAGGTCGAGCGAATGTGACACCACATCAGAAATATCTGGTCATCCCATAAGTTCTGTCCAATTTTACCTTTTTTAAAATTGAATGAAATTTAATAGTATTTTAGAATGTCTAATGGAATTAAAAATTATTTTATGCATTTGTATACATTTAAACTAATTAGATATTATTTTACAGATTAATAGAATTAAAATTTCTTTGATTAAAACCCTTTCTAACAGGGAAGTATCCAAAGAGCATTTAAGGCACATAATGGTTTATGAGTACAAAAAAGGAAACTCTGCAGCCGAAGCTACTCGAAACTCAGTTTATGGGAGAGAATGCTTGAATGAAAGAACTTGCAGAAGATGGTTTGCAAAATTCAGAAGTGGAGATTTCAGCCTTGGAGATGAAGATCGAACAGGACGTCCAATTGAGTTTGATGATAAGCTCCTTAAGGCATTACTTGAAGAAAATCCTGCATTATCAGTTGAAGAATTGGCAATAAAGCTTAGTTCAAACCATACAACTGTTCATCATCATTTTCAACAACTTGGAAAGATTCCTAAATTTGGAAAATGGGTGCCTCATGAATTGTCTGAAAGCAACCACAAATCCCGAGTTGACAGCTGCTCTTCTCTCCATTCACGCGAACTCATTTCACCCTTTTTGGATCTTCTATCAAAATGTTAAACGTCATAAACAGTGGCTTGGTAAAAGGGAAAAGCTCAACTACAACCGAGAAGGGAACTTCATGGGAAAAAGGTTCTTCTCTCTCTCTGGTGGGATTGCAAAGGAGTAATTTACTTTGAATGCTCAAGTCTACTGTCAGCAATTAGAGCATTTGAACCAAGCTTTGAAGAAAAAAAACCCAGCTTTAGTGAATCGAAAAGGAGTGATGTTTCATCAAGACAATGCACGACCCCACACTGCAAAGATCACATCACAGAAGATCGAAGAGCTTGGTTGGGAAAAAATTCCTCATGCACCTTATTCTCCCGATCTTGCTGCTTCAGACTACCATTTGTTTTGTAGTTTACAGAATCATTTGGAGGACAGAACTTTCGCAAGCCAGGAGGAGGTCGAAACTGACATTTCAGAGTTCTTCGCTTTGAAACCAAAAGAGTTTTACATTGATGGGATTAAAAAGCTTGTAAATAGATGGAAGGAAGTCATAGATAATCAGGAAAAGTACATTGATGATTACATTTCAATTAAATATAACATTTGATCACTTGTTTTCTTCATTTAAAATTCAGACAAAACTTATGGGATGACCTGATAGCAATGTTTGTGTCATAAATATTATAGTTGAAAACAATTTTTTAAAGAAAAGCATATTTTCCCAGAAACTTTTTTAAAATGTAAGAGTAAAATTGTGTTTTAGTTTTTATATTTATCTTTTTTGTGTGCATTTTTATGAAATCCAACTTGAACTTACTTCTGGATATCTTGGTTTCAAATGAGTCAGATTGAATTAACATTCTCTGACCAACCAAAGAATGTCAGCATATTTTTATATAAGTTATTCGCAATAAATTCACAGGATTGTATTTTGTTTTGAATATTAATAAACTTGAGCAAGGCCAGGTCTTGTTTCTAGTTTACAGTAAAATTGGAATATTTATTCTGTATTTTTAACAATTTGATTGAGAAGAGTATTAAGTGTCTTCAAAACTATTTTGTGCTGTTGTGTATCATTTTCTAAAGAATGCAAGGGAAAAAATAATCTCTCAAATTTTGTTTTAGTAATAGTCAGAGAAGCTGATGAGATCAATATAGTTGACCTTCTATTTAAATATTAGTAGGTCAGTGTATGTAGCATGGATGTTGAAAGGGAATTTGAAGGATTATGGTTCTGGGGAGGAGGGATTGGATGATGTATTTAAAGTGAAATCTTGTAGGTTAGACACAGTAAGTGGGGTGGGAAGAACAAAGATGGATTGGACAGAGAATGTATGCAAGCATCTAGTTCAGAGGGGCACAGGTCCAGTAATGGAAAAGGATTTGGGCAGTAGGTATTCAATAAGGCTATATCCAAGATATCTGCTCAAGGATCACAGAATTTTTTATTACGTTTTTCATCCCTGAATTTAGCATTAAATATACATATTTATCTTAAAAAGTGTTAATTTACCCAAGATGTTAAAATTGTCCTTGAGTCTCACATCATTATATGCATTTAATGTTCTTAACCTCCTTACTTTTGATGAGGTTCAAGCCAAAGGCTTCTGAACATTATCTCTTAGTTATTCTACATGCTTGTTCACAGCTTCATAACTTATAATCACAAGGATCAATAAATGCTTGTATTAAGTAAAGAGCTGGTAAAATTTCAACAACCAATCCTGTTTAAAGAAAATTTTCCAAATATGAGTAACTCTTCAAAAATTTTAATGATATTTGATTTTTACATACCAAATTGATTAATACTTTTAGTATCAAATACTTTCCTTATTGAATACATTTATTCATTTCTTTAAATATTAACATATAGACTGAAAAACGTAGTGATTGAACTAATTGTAGAATTAAAAGATGTTGCTAGTTAATTCATTATTGTTATTGATTTTTTTTTTACATATTTGACAGCTGCTCATATTACATTAATATGATGATGATGAATTATTTCTAGAATGGAAATTACTTCATTTTGAGGGAAAGGTATTGTTCAATGTTATCAATTCTGCTAATTAAAAAATACAAGATAACACTTACACCCTTAATCGGGGTTAAGGTATGATGACTGAGGAAAAGGGAGAATAGCAGCTGTCTGATGGCCTCTGCTATAACAGTAAATTTACTTTATATGAGTGTCACATTTTAGTAGGATTACAGCTTGGCAGGAGGTAATAGTTCATGCACCACTTTAATTCACATTTAATATCTTGTGCTTCTACAATGCCCTACAATAAAATGCATAGCAGATTTTGTATTTGAATATTTCACATGTCAAAAGATTTTATGAAACAGTGAATAATAAAATTCAAATATTGACTTCACTCCTTACTCCTCTCATTGCATGATAGTGTGTGAGTTGGAACTTATATGCACTGCTACACTCGACTTCAGATTCTCTTACTTCTTCCTTTGCAAAATCACCTGGTAGTCAATCTTTTAACTTCCAACAGTACAATCAAAATACTGAGCTACTCTTATACTGAATATATACTATAAATTAATCTGTACTATGTGTTGAGATAGCTAATAATTATTTGCATTAGTTGACATTGAATACAAAAAAAAAAGAAAACCCCCTAGAAATTGAGAAGTACGTGTTTGCCTTACTTCTGCATACTCACCTCCTATTTCTATCATTATATAGGCTACTATAGCAGCAGTAGAATTTGTGAGAAAAAAAAAAAAAACAGTATGTCTATAGGCATGTGATTGAATCCTGTTAGTGATTTTCATTTTTTCTATCTTGTAGCAAGGCTTAAGTCTAGCATGTTATTGTGTGTAGCAGCATCCCCTTACCTATGTCTGTTCTCTGATGGTGAACTTAGCTAGAAGTTTCTCATGCTACAAATGGTTAAAAGCTTTACTGATTATATGTGGTGTAACATTACTTTCCTAAAGTTTTCAAGAATGAAAGCACACTAGTGAGTGATGTACAACAAATTTAAGATCTAACTCTACAGAAATCATACTGTTAGTCACTGAGGTGGTGATAGGTATTGAAATTAATGAAGGGGGTTTGTTGACAATTATTTTTCATGTTTCAGATGTTGAGAAGTGGTTGTTTGCAGAGACAGAAAAATTTAACCTTTTTTGGGTATGTAATACACTGTAATAGAAAAGAAAGAGACAGAGAGGTTGAAGAGCTAGCAAGGATAACACCTAGTTCTAGGGCTTTTGTTAGAAGTTGATAAAAAGGATACCTCCTGAACTAATCATCTTACTAACTTGGAGAAGTTTCCACACATGACAACTGTGTACATGATGGAAAGAGCATCTAAAAGGAAAGTTCAGAAGAAGTTTTGTCGGATCTATGTTATGTGAAGTTGGAGATGCAGTGAGTTCAAATGTAGAGTTATTTCCAGTTGCAATTGAATCATCTTGATTAAGGAAGAGTGGGTAGAATGACTGTGCAAGAGGTCAGTTTTCTAGATAAGATGTGTTATGCACATAGTCATTCATTACTCTTCTAATAGTAGTCTTGCAGGTAATATGGTGGTGGGAGGAATTTAAAACAGAGTTCCTTGTCTGTACTGCTACAGCACAACAGTGAATAAGTCACTTTGTGTATGAAGGGATGTGCTTTAGAAGTTGATTTTAGCAACTCACTTTTCACTCTCAGATACATTATAGATGAAACATTTATTGTTAGGAGTAGTGGATATAAAATTAATAAAGCTGTAATCCAGTTATTGGGCAGAAGTTTGTTGCAGAGGTTTACATCTCATATCTTTCTAACATCCAAGCTCTCCTGTTTTAAGATTTTTCCTCTATTGTTTTTGAATGATTGATTGTTTTTTTTTTTACTATTGTTTACTTTTTATTATTCAGAGTAATAGTAATAAATAAGCCTGTTGATTTCGTTTTTAATTACTTATCTTCATTTACCTTAATATTTAGATTAAAAAACTTACACTTATCCAAACAAATGAGCCATGTACAAAATATTTACCAGGAAATATACTTTTTAAATTCTAATTTTTGTTTGTTGTGTGTTATATATAGCTTACATATTATCATTAAAATCTCTTCATCAGCATACGGTAAACCCATTTAGATATTTTCTTACATAATTCATTCCTTTAGGTGAGATTACACGAATGGTTAGTGGAAATCCCAGATACTCCTGGAGTTGTGTTATTGCCGGTGTCCAGCAAAAAAGCCCCAAAGGTATCACAATGGGAAGTAGATCATTTAAACAACATTCAAGTGAGTGCCCTTCTGAATGTTATCAGAACAAAACCTGTGAAAAGTGTGTGTCATCTCATGGAGCAGAAGGTGGATCTCAGCATTGTGTATGGAGTGAAAAATTACATGAGGTAAGTTGAAAGTATATTAATTTTGAGTGTATATGTTTTTGCCTTTATTTTTGTTTATTTTAAATAATCTATTAGTACTGGATGTCTCTTCAACATGCTTTCTTTTTTTTTCTGCCTTTTATCTGGCTACTAACATATTTAATATACTAACAGTACTAGTGGAAATTTCATGATTATCTGAAATCTGTGAAGTAATTGAAAGTTTACAGAAAATATGCAATATATAATTTTGGGGTGGGGATTGTATTTGAAATATTTCATTCTTTAGATATCATAAAAGTTCATGTACATTGTACTGAATGTACAGTCTTAGGAGAAAACATCTCTAAAAGCTTTATTCCTTGATGCATATGTGTTATTTATACATTGAGAGTTGTCATCTATTATTTTTCATTTTATATTAAACTCTTAATCAAACATAGCCTGTCTATTCTGCTACTATACAACTGTGTGAGTAAATATTTAACACACACACACACACACACACACACACACACACACACACACACACATTGACATAACATTATATATATAGGTACAGATGTTAGTATTTTTCATAAAAAGCACCTTTTGAGCATTGGGTTTTCCTCTCAAGCACAGTATATTGCATCCATCAAGCAATATACTGTGCTTGAGAAAAAAACCCATCAAGCCAAGTGAAATCATAGTCTTGGCAGATACTGGTGCCATGCCAGTGGCATGCAAAAGAACCCATTACACTCTTGGAGTGGTTAGCGTTAGGAAGGGCATCCAGCTGTAGAAGCCATTCCAAATCAGACTGGAGTATAGTGCAGCCCCTCAGCTTACCAGCCTTCATCAAACCACCCATCCCATGCCAGCATGGACAACAGATGATGATGATGATGACTAAGATATAATTCAAAAACACTTAAAAAATACAGATAGATAGACTAAGAAAGTTAGACAACCAAACATGCAGTGACATTACAAATTTGTTCTCTCTTGATATTCTTCCTTCTTCCCCTCTGTCTTCATGTTTAGATCTCCACTCTCTTCTCTTTCACCTTCTTTCTCTTGCATGTATCTCTCTTTGTCTCTCACTTCTCCTCCCTCTGTATTTTTTATATTTGAGTTACTTTCCTCAGCATTACATGAAAGGTAGAGTGTACTATTGTATTTGTCAGCAATATTTTATGCACAACCATACTATTTGTGTTTCCTTATTAAGCTATATATTAATACATTAAGGTCGAAATGCATTATGCTATCATATGACTAGTTGAAGAGAAAAGCGAAGAGTGAGAAAGAAAGATGGAGAGAGAAACAAGTGAGAGAGAGAGAAATGTAGGGGGAATGTAATGTTTATTATGTGATTAAAACCTTAGTTGAAGGAATGATGTAGAGAAACAGAGTTAGAAATACAATGTTTAGCAGTGAGGTTATATTCTGGTGGTGATGTTAAAGAAAGGCAGAGAGAAAGAAAAGTGATATTATTGCTAGCTGATCCATGAAGTTATGTAGTTAGTGGAGTGAGAGGTGAAGAGAAAGAGAAAAAAAGAAATGATAATGACGTGAAGAGGAGGATGAAATGGTTAAAATGTTTGTTGAAGTTAGAGGTAAAGAGAAAGAGAGAGAGAGAGATAAGTGTTTAGCAGAGGTAAATTGTAAACATTGGATATTATTGTGACTGATAAGAAAATAACATTTTAATAATAATTTTTTAATATTGTGTGTCAATTTATTTGTCTGTCTATCCACATTGAATAATTCATCAATGGGTGGGTGGTTGGAGGAAAGAATAATAATGATAAATCTATCATAGATAGAAAGATAGATTTTTCAATGAAAGTGAGACAACTTAGCAAAATAACCACAGATGTTCTTATTTTTAAAAATTTGTTAATCAAACTTTGTATTGACAAGAAAATTAGATATAAACAAACAATTGAACTGAAATGAAATGAAATGGAATAATCTTGGTTGGCAAACAACTTAGACTGAGCTTTGTTACTGAAAAGTGTAATCATAGTTGTGGTGATGATGATAGTGGTGGTGGTAGTGAGTGAATAGGGAAAAGTGTAGTTTTTTTTTTAATTAAACCACAATTAATGCATGTGCTTAAGTGCAATTATTCATCATCTGCTCACTTAAAAATTGATCTTTATTTATAAAATGTGGATGGTAGATGATGTAAGAGAAAGAATGAGACAGTATAGGCAATGATGTGAAGAGAAGCAGAGGGTTGAATCACTAGAACAATCATGGGGGCATCAGCATGTAGAAGAGAAAATATGAATCAAAGAATATAGAATGAATGTTTACAACAGACAAGAGAATGTGCTCAAGATAGAATATAAAATGAAAATGAGAGAGAACATTAAACAAACTGTAAACATAAGGTTCAAAGTCACAGTGTTGGTGACATGAATATTTTCTGTTATCATTGTGAAGCTCTTAGATTTGTAAATGAACCTCTGAACTGCTGGGAGAAGGGTAAGTCATGTTCCCTCAGTTGCAACCTTATCCAGAAGAACTGAAAGGTGTTTTAAAATGAATGTAATGTAGAATATACAATTTATACAGGAACACTAATTTCTGTGGCTCTGTATAAACTCACAACCGTCTAAAACATTTTGTATTTACTGTGGAATTTCCACAGGTATGATAGCTTTTTTTTCCCAAAATCAAATTTTGAATGATATTTAGATTATATGCTTGCTAAATTGTGTCAATTTCACATGATTCCATTTCACATTCCATACTCATTGGCTTACAATACATGTGTTTTCAAACTTTCTTCTTAAAGCTGTATCCATTCTTTGTAGATTATAATCACTTGTCATTGTTCATTCTCAACAGATGCTCATGCCATATCTTTTAGATTATTCTTGGCTATGTTTATTTATTTGGAAAAATCTTTCCATTTCTCATTCCTCATTCTAATCCTAGATGGATAATTATCTGTAACTTTCAAAAATATTAAAAAAATGAAGTAAAAATGAAAATATCTCCATGGGTTTTTTTAACCCAATATTTACACACTATTATTTATAGCTTTATTTGCTCCAAGGATTATTTTATGTTCCCTCAAATTTTCATAATTCTTAACGCTATTTATATTTCAGTAGCTTGATTGTAATTTGATTGTAAGTGAAATGCAGCTGGCTGTGTGGTAAGTAGCTTGCCTACCAACCGCATGGTTCCGGGTTCAGTCCCACTGCGTGGCAAGTGTCTTCTACTATAGCCTCGGGCCGACCAAGGCCTTGTGAGTGGATTTGGTAGACGGAAACTGAAAGAAGCCTGTCATATATATGTATATAAATATATATATATATGTATGTGTGTTTGTGTTTGTTCCCCCACCATCACTTGACAACCGATGCTGGTGTGTTTACGTCCCTGTAACTTAGCGGTTCGGCAAAAGAGACCGATAGAATAAGTACTAGGCTTACAAAGAATAAGTCCTGGGGTCGATTTTCTCGACTAAAGGCGGTGCTCCAGCATGGCCACAGTCAAATGGCTGAAACAAGTAAAAGAGTAAAAAAAAAAAAGAATATTGTTATTTGTTAAATATGGCTGTTTAACTCTTAGCATTGTTTACAACATGAAGTCATCTGATGGTGCTTGGTTCTTTCAGCCCTGTAAACTGC
The DNA here is from genome assembly GCF_046866305.1 of Octopus bimaculoides. Classification (NCBI taxonomy): domain Eukaryota; kingdom Metazoa; phylum Mollusca; class Cephalopoda; order Octopoda; family Octopodidae; genus Octopus; species Octopus bimaculoides. Next base: position 111,724,110 of record NC_142928.1, on the reverse strand, counting down.
CTATTTTGAAACACTCATTCCATTCATTTTAAAGCAAGTTATGAAATCTCTAATCTAAGGGAGACAACTTTAATATTTTCCTCATTTATTTATATACCACGGCATTCACTATTAATATCAATTATGTTGCTGAACTTTCCACACTGTAAAGATTTAAATAAACAAGCCCACTTTAAGCTATTTTCTGCTCAGTCAAAACAAAGACTGAACTTGTAATTTATAAAACTTTGAATAGGACGTTAAAAGTTAATTTGAACTTATTTTTCATTGATTTTATCCTTGTAACTTTTATTTTACAGTGTATACCTCCTGCTTATATCCCACTCCATTGTTCTGCTGGTGAATGTGGTTCCTTACTACGAGAGTATAATCATTGTCCAATCCGATGCATGGAAATTCAACAATGTTCTCGATGCATATCTTCCCCCAGCTGTGGATGGTGTTCTTTTGGTGATCAGCTTGATGGACGTGGCATTTGCATGCCTGGAGGCCTGTCTGGTACCAGCAATGGTCTTTGTTCAGAATCTAACATCACTTACGGTTCAACTCATCTTTCAGGTTTGCTTGTTATATTTTTTTGTTTTTTCATAAAATTCTAAAACACTTCAATCTATATATTTCTTCTTCATCATCTTTATAATTTACTGTTATCAATTGTGAATAGTATAATGTGGGTCTTATGAGTAGTAAAAGATAATAGTATTCCAAGTATACTGAACATATATCATATGAAAATTCTGCAATCTTATTTAAGTAGTTTTGTAATGTGGATGTATGAAGTTTGAGTATTATTTTTTTGAAACTTTAATACATCGTCCATTGTAAGGAATTATTGAATGCAAAACTCACTTTTGGCTACTTACTGAACTTAAATGTTAGACGTCTATAAATTCATTCTTCATGTCCATCTCAAGGCTGCTAATTAAGTATTAGTGAGGTTCCTACCTTGAAAATATAAATATTTAAATAGGGAAATGCGTGTAGAATTGTCATGGCCAATTAGTGTGAATTTTCCATTTTAAAATCCAATTTCATATTTATAGTGGTTTTAATTTAATTATCTCACTTCAAGATGCCCTTAGCTTCTGTTTTGGGTTACCTTCTGTATAAGTAAATTTTTTACTCACTCATGTTCATTTGATATATAATATAATGTATGTGTGTATAATGATGGTTATGGGTTTTCTTGTTGTGAACAAAAAATAAGGGCTCAGTAAAATAAAGTGGTAATCATGTTCTATGACCATGCATGTGTCTCTTCAGGCTTGCTGGTACCTTACAAACCTTTTGGAAAATGGAATAAGTTGAGAACTCAGTTTTCTCAAGTGTTTGTATATTATTTACTATGTATTTTCTTGAGTGGATGGCAAGGCCTACTTTGTTCTGTGCCACAACCCCACAATGCATCACTTCAGATTGTCTTTTAGTTTGTCTTTGAATGCAAGAGTGACCTTCTAACTGACCTTCCTGTTGGGAATTGACCAAAGAGAAGTTGTTTCAGAATTCTGATATCACTCATATGTAAAAGATGACTCTACCATCTAAGCTGGATTCTGATGTGTGTGTGTGTGTGTGTGTGTGTTTATGTGTGTGTGTGTGTATAAGTGTAGGTGTGGCAGTGTGGTAAAAAGTTTGCTTCCCAACCACATGGTTCTGCATGGCACCTTGGGCAAGTGTCTTCTACTATAGCCTTGGAATGATCAAAGACTTGTGTGTGAACTTGGTGGAGAGAAGCTGAGAAAAGCCTATCATATATATATGTATATATGTGTGTGCATATGTACATGTCTGTGTTTGTCCCAACCACCTACTACTTCACAACTTGTGGTGATGTATTTACATCCATGTAATGTAGCAGTTCAACAAAAGGGTCCAATAGAATAAATACCACACTTTAAAAAAAATGAGTTGATTTGTTTGACTAAAATTCTTGATGGCAGTACACCAGCATGACTGCAGTGTACCACCTCATGCTGTGATTTCTGCCTCATAGATGACAGAATTTATCATACACACCTGGTCATGTGGGCAAGCTTTAGGGTTTCAACAGTTACAACTGGGAGTGGGCTCTTGGTGATGCTTATGAGTGATAATGTTCTTTATATTGTGGCAGCAGCTGTATGATATTTTAACCAAATATCTTTTAAAAATCTTCCTGTATTTATGGTTTACTGGGAAATGCTTATCTAAAAGACAAGAATTTCTTGCCTACAGCACTTCTAACATTTAAGGAGAAGGGGAACCATATAATTTTCCTAGGTCTATTTTTAGGTCATTTATTAGGATTCAAATTTTTACTTGAAGGGTTGTAATATATCTTATCTATATAAAAGGGTGGGGGCTGCCATATACTAGCCTTTTCTCCCACCTTTTTGGAGAGAGGTTATAGGATCCAATGAGACACATTTTATGGACATGAAACCCTGGGTAACTTTCTCTAAATTAGTGTTCTTTGAAACCTGTGAGCTATGAAAATGTTGTCACCTCTCTTAAATCATCCATTCACTTCATGCCTTTGAAGACACATGAAATAAGATAGCCTTTATTTGAGAACAAGTAAGGATTAGTCACAGTTAGGACATCGGACTGTAAAAAAATCTCTCAATAATATATTTGCCAAACCAGAAGCAGTTGTAAGAATGAGTAAATGAATGAATGAACATGTACAGATGTCTCTGATATATAGTTTAATTATTTTTATTAGCCAGTTAGGAACTATATTCTACAAAATCATCTTGGCTAGAATGCCTTTGATTGTAATTTTATTTGATCAAGGTTGACTAGGCTTAATCAACAGTGACTAACCAAATTTTTTGCAACCTACACTCTACTCTTTTAAAAATATAAAACCATACTTGGTAATGTTAGGCCAGAAAAAAAAATTGAATAACCATATCTGGGATGCTAGTTGTATAATAAAATGTTAATACTTATCAACACACAGATCATCTTGAATCAGGAAATAAATTTTAAAGCAATGATTTTGCACAAAACAAGCAATGAGAATGCTGAAAAACAGTTGGAGTCATAGTTCTATACAAACAGACAACCTTTAGAAACAAAAGTTAATCTTAACATGTCTGGAACTACAACAAAGGATACCAAAATATCAGTTTTCACCATTCCTTTATATTGGAATCCCACTCCAATAATGATGTTACTGCTTATATTACATTGTTAGTAACAAGAGCAGCTAACAAACTAAAGTTGAAGTGCATTATATACAAAATACAACATCCAAAGTAGGCAATGAACATACATAGACATAACTTTAAAAATTTAAACATCAGGCAGTACTCCAGCAAGGCCACAGCCTTTGGGCTCAAATACATTAAAAAATCCTCCAGTATACACTAACAGCTTAAAAGATGTAACCTTTAAAGGACTGAAAGCTCTTTAAACATATAAGATATTTACAATACAAGAAACAATGTTATGAACCTAGTTATAAATATGACTCCTCAAATTTCTACTCTTTCAGAAAGCAGGATAAGCTGGCCTCATAAATAAAAATCATAGAGACAGTACATAGATGCCACAGATGATATACAAATTCTAGCAGGGCATAATATCAGACTTGAAATGCAAACATTGGAGGTAACATTGAACTTTAACCCAACAACATGAAATACATTAGCATAATAAATATATAAGTACCACATCAACCATGTAGCCAGGCTACACGTCCTAGCTGTGATAATAAAATACTCTTAGACACCTTCATTGAAAGAGACTTCTGCTTGCACAATACATCTAGTACAAAACCTATACAGATAAACAGAAGTGTTGACACACAAGTAACTACCTATGCCTTAAGCAATCCACACATTCCAGTAAATTTATTGCATCTCATTTCCAGGTGTCTACTCCAATAAAAGGCAGAATTGAGGTTTTCGAAATTTTTATATCCTGGTGTTGGATAATTAATTTAATGAAGCAGGAGGGAAAGAAAGTATTCACATGATGCACTATGATTGGTGTTACACAAGGTTAAACACTCTCTTCCAACGGCTCACAGTGAACTGCTTACCTCAATTGCTGACAGGTATTTTATAGCAATGTGTCAGTCCACTTTTAGTCACTTGGAGTGGGGGTCGAAATCCTTCCACAACATCTCTTTTTAGAATTAGTCTCTCCTAACTTCTCCCCTCTTGAGAATTAAACTCCACTCAGAATTTTAATATTTCTTATTCTTAGGGTTCAATTCCAGTATTTCTGTTCTTTTTTGTTTTCTGGTGTAGTTTCAAATTGTTTGGGTGTTGGTACCTCAAACATGTACAATACTTCCATGAGAATTTCATTTTTTGTGACTGTTTTTTCCACAAATCATTTTTTAAGTTGGTTAATATGTCTTTTATGTTTGACATTTTTTCCTTTTACTTGGAATATCATTCTTCCAATTTGTTTAATAATTTCACTGTTCTCCCAGTTTTCTTTACCATATCTATAGGTTTTTTTTAAAAAAATTTTGTTACCTAACTTAAAGAATTTTGAAGTATTTTTGTTGTTTGTCTTTTTTCTGTTTTCACTCAGTGCCAACTTAAAAAAATGGATCTGATTTTTCTAGCAAACATCAATTCTGTGGGTGACATTCCAGACAGGGTATTTGGATTAGGTGTTATTCGGTACACTCTTAGAAATTGTTGAAGTGCAAGGTTGTCCATTACTTCATTGTTTGCCTTTTTCAATACCCTCTTAAAAAGTGTCAAAAAATGCACCACTTCTCCATTTGACACAGGATAATAAGGCAGAGTGGTCACATGTTTGCTACCGAACATTTTACAAAATTTTCTGAACTCAGCTGAAGTATATTGAGTTCCATTATCAGACACGATGGTATCAGGGATACCATACCTTGCAAACAATTCATGTAAAAAAAAACTTACTATAACCATAGATGTTGGCTTTTTACACTTATGTACTTCAGGTCACTTTGAAAAACTGTCCACCATAACAAGGTAATATGAACCCTTAAGTGGACCTGCATAATCAACATGCAGTCTCAACCATGGAATATCTGTTTTTGGCCATGGTTGCCATTTAGTGCCAGGTGCTTTCGCAGCTAAGGGTACACCCTCTGCATGCTTTCACTAGTTCTTCAATCTCACGGTCCATTGTTGGCCAATATACATAACTTTTCATTAACAATTTCATTGTTGAAATCCCTGGGTGACCAATGTGAAATTCCTTTTGTAATTGTTTCTGTAATGTAACTGGCACTATGAATCTTTTTGCAGACATCAACACATTGTCACACATTGAAAATGGGTTTGTGTTTGTGTTGCACATATTTTTATCTCTTTTAGCCCTCAGCATTTCTTTTATTTTTGTAATGAATTTATTGTTTTCTGATTTTGATTTTATGTTTTGTAATGTGATTGGCAGATCACATATGACGTTACACAAAACATTTTGGATTTGATTTTCCGCTTGCAACACAGCAATCACGGTATCTTCAAACGGTTTAGTATTTTTTAAAATCAGTTTTGATAAGCAATCAGTGTGTCCTAACTTCTTGGATGGTATATACTCCATCTTAAAATCATAGTTTAATAATATAGTACTCCAGTGTTGCAACCTATTAGCAGTAGGGATTCCTTCCTTAGAACCATATATAGATAATAACAGACAATGATCAGTCTGTAGTTGAAAACTTCTACCATCTAAAAATCTATGAAATTATTTTACAGCAAAAAAATTACTAGAGCCTCTTTTTCAATTTGGCTGTAATTTTTTTCTGCTGATATCAGAGAATGTGAAGCATGAACCACTGCTTTCATGTTACCATCTTTATATTTATGTATCATTACTGCTCCTATACTGTACTCAAAGACATCTGAAGCTACTACAATCTCCACTGCAGGATCAAAGTGTGCTAACAACAAATGAGATGTTAATATTTTTTAATTTCGTCAAACAACTTCTGACAATTTTCAGACCAATTCTGCTTTACATCTTTTTTTAATAGATTATTTTAGTGGGACTCATACCTTATGCATATCTGGAATATAATTTTGGTAATAATTCACCAGTCCCCAAAAAAGCTTATAAGGTCGCTATATTTGTCAGAGGGGGCATATTTTTAATTGCATCTGCCCTTGACGGATCTGGTCAATGCTCATTTCTGTCAATTTGTCCTATTATTTTTGGTAAGAAAAATTCACACTTTTTTTTACTCAAAGTAAAGCTGTAATACCTAATTTTTTCAAACACAAAATTTATGTTCTCTACTTGTTGGTCCTGGAATTCACTTTTTATGAGTATATCATCCAGATATGGAATTGCGAATTCACAGTCCGCTAACATAACATCCATAATCTGTTGAAAAATTGCTGGTGTGATTTTTAAGCTAAATGGTAACTTGTATTTATGCAGTCCTTCATGTGTGTTAATTGTTAGGTATTTAGAGCATTCACCGTCTACTATAATTTGTATGTATGTATCAGAGAGATCCAATTTAAAAAATATCTCTGATTTTATTATTCTTTTTCTTAACCTACACAGTTAGTGATACTTATTGATGATATTCCACTTTTTGGATAACTCCAAATTTTTCTAGTCTCTCTAGCTCCAAATTTATCTGTTCTAATGCTGCGAATGGTTTAAATGCTGGTATGGCATTTTCTTTTATTTGAAATGTTACCTTTGTTTTGGTGCATAGACCTAATTCATCAGACAGAACTTCAGGAGAAATCTTTTTTAATTTTTTTCTAATTCGTCTGACAACTTATTTGTACTGGCGGAAAAAAACCATTCACATTTTTACCAAAAAGATTTATGATGAGGTCCCATTAGTTAAATAATTTTATCCAGTCAGTTCTGAATAAATTTGTCATATTATTTATCACAAAAGCTTTGGCTTTTAAGGTTTTTTCACAAAAAGTAACATCACTTGTCAATTCACCCTTAAAATGTAATTTTTTTCCTGAAACACCACATGCAATTTTCAAAGTTTCTTTTAATCTAGGTCTCCAGATTTTTTATTGAGATATCACTGCCTATATCCAATTGTAACTTTACATTTGTGTTATTAATTTTTACATACACAAATTTCCTTTGAGGCTTGTTCGTATTTCTTGTCATCGATAACCCATTTATGTGATTTTTTCTATTGAACTGTTTTTTAGGTTTTGCTTTACAGTATGATTTTTTATGACTTATCACACTTGGAGCATATTATATTTTTAAACAGACAGTTACTTTTAAAATATAGACCACTGCACCCCATTACCAGATGACAAGCATGAATATGAAAGCAATCTTTTTCTTCAGTTTTATCTGCATCATGTCTTAAATTTATAATCCTCTGGCATTCTTCTGCTACTGCTTGTAGAGTTAATTTTTAGTCCTGTTCTAATTTTGTTAATATCTGGGAATTTATATCTGCATCTTTGTTTGCAGTAAGCCCTTGAACAACAATTAGACATTTGAACAAGTTTGGAGTTAATTCATTTCATTTGAATTTTTCACATTCTCTGTTAACAACTCCAGCATTGGTGACAAAATTTTGATCATCGTTTTTGACCAAATTTAAACATTACCAGCAAGTATTGGACAGGGAACTTACTTCACTGAAAATTTTCAATAAAAAATTAATTGCTTCATCAAAACAAACCTCACTGGTTTCTTCGGCAGAATATAATTACTATATTTTTCATGTTCAGCAAGGAATAACTTTCTTAAAATGTAGTCATATTTTTTTTTCATCCACCCAATTTTTACATTCTTCTTTGAAGATTTCTTCATATCTTCGAAAATATGCGTAATCCCTTCTGGTTTATAGCTGAATTCTTCAATTGAACTTGCTACGCTGTCTTTAACATTAATTCCAGCAACTGTTGGTTTTGTTGTTGTTGCAATTGCACCACAGAGGTCAATAAGTCCTCCATATTAAACGATTTTTCTTTGGTTTCACACCAAAAAAAAGAAAAAATTGCACTGTCCAATGCAAACTTCGAACAACTTGTCACCATTTTTATATCCTGGTGTTGGAAAAATAATTTAATGAAGTAGGGGCAAAGAAAGTATTCACACGACACACAATGATTACTGTTGCTGACAGTTCTTTGTGTCACTTAGTCACTTAGTGGGTGGTCGGAAATTCAATAGCACCACATTCGCAAGTATAGAATGACAGTTAATATTTCTGTCCTCATAGCTGAAGATTAGAAGTTTCAGAATCAATCATGATTTTTTTGTAAAACACTCCACTCTTGTGCTGCAGCTTTACATTCCAGTTGGGTCCTCCTTGTCTACGCCTTGATGTCATATTTCCATTTTCATATTTTTTGCTTGCAAGCTTTTTCTGTCCATGCAGCCCTTGAGGGTGCAACGTTTAAGGTTCTAGACCCTGATAACATGGCCAAAATATTGCAGTTTTCACTGTCTGTCTAATATTATGAAATTATCAATCTTCTCTCAGACTAAATTCTTCATTTTATGAGCCACCCAACTGATTTGTAGCACTCACCTGTAGTACATTATCTCTAATACCCTCAGTTGCTTAGTCTTTATCCACCTCTAGGGCCTATGTTTTACACTTATACAGTGTTATAGTAAATAGATTTAGTAAGAAAATTGTAGAAGCTTCTAAGAAATGTGATGTGTAAGTCTGCATATAAAAAAAATAAACCTTATTACACATCTGAAACAGTCAACTTCATAAGATTTAAGGACAAACTCAGCCACAATATACAGAAATGTAGGTCAATATCAAGGAATATAACAGAAAGGTAAGGGTATAACAAAGAAAATAAATAAAAGAAAAGCTGACACAAACATAGACACTCACCTAAAATACTCAGAGCCTAAAAGAGTTATTGCACTCAACAACTTCAACTATACCAAATCTACAGAATTTGGGAATTAGGCAAAATTATAACAATTTTTAATAAGTTACAAAGTTCCAACTGAAGAAATATTGCATAGATCAGTACTTCGCAAACAGCAGTACTGTTCTCTGCAAGGCAGTGGAAAATTTTACCTAGGTACTGAGAACAAAGGGGGTAATAGCTGCTTCTGTACAGTCTTTTTAGTATTTGACTCCTGTTTATTTTTAAATGAAATTATAATATCATGACAAAATGTTTGTTAACCACAATCACAACAATAACAAATGTGAATAAGTAAATAAAACAATACATGCCATTTGCAGTATTTTCTTGAAGTAGGGTGGTGCTGTGTCAAACTAGCTTACAGAACTGGTCTGATAGTATGTGTATATATTAAAAACAGAGAGGAGTTTAAATTATAGCAAGAGGTATTGAAAAGGTTTTAGTAAAAGAAAAGGAATGATAGTTAAAAAGGTTTGAGAAGCACTGACATAGATTAATCCCCTTTTAAGACACCCTTCCTGAATAGTTGTATAAAACTACCTTTGATATCACAAATGGATTCACACTGCTACACTCAATAACTCTCAAAAATATTGGGTAATTCAATAAATTATTTACATTCATTGCTGCACAATTTTAGCTTCAAGCTTATTTAAAAGAAATCAATATTTCATTTCTCAAAGCATGTTGTTTAGCTCTATGTTAACCCTGGTTGAGCATATTTATGATCAAAAACATTTCAGCCATAACCATCCTGTCTTAAGGCTATTTAAGAACTATACATGGAGATTAGGTGACAGTAAAGAGACTCCTTAATAATGTTCATTGAATAAGTGGTTTTCATTAGAACAATTAAATTTAAGCAGAAACTATTATTAAAACATGGAAGAAACAAGCATAAATTAACATAAGCTTAATAATTTGAAAATAACTAAAGAAAGTATTTAGAATATATAATAAAAATTGCATGAGTGAGATCCTACTGATATTTCAGTGCTAGTAATTAATTTCAAATACCTTTTATTTTATAGAAAGAATCCAAGATAAGTTTCCTGATAAAGATTTAAAAATTTCTTGGGTATTTGTAAAATGCCCTCCTGAAGATGAATGTAAGAATTCACACCACACTTGTGATGCTACAACCGAAAAGTGTGTTGATACACCAGATTCCTTCAAATGTATTTGCAAACCAGGTTATAAAAAAAGGTGATTTCATTTGACTTTGTACCTTTTATTTTTTGTTTCTATTTTTATTTACATTTAAATTGTTGTTCATGCTTATTCTTCTCTGCTGACTGAGTATAACATTTCTTATAATTACAATTTGTGAGGAAAGGTATCAAGTATGTGTCATGAACTAATACTTAAAAATGGCAAAATGCATTAATAGAGTAAATCTACAAAAGGCCTTATCACAATGAGACAATATGTAAAAATAGGACAACAAATGTTGTCACCACACTCACAAAAGGTAAAATGGTAAAGTTGTTACAGTGTCAGATAAAATTCCTTGGATCATTTGGTTTGGCTCTCAGTATTCTGTGTTGAATTCCTATTGAGGTCAACTTTGCTTTTCTCCTTTCAGAGATGATAGACAAAGTACCAGTCCATTGTGATGAACTAACAGAAAGACTGCCTGCAGGCAGTTTTCTGCTAGCCCTTTGATAATATTTTCATATTTGATTCCCAATTCTTATAATTTTTATATTTTACGTCTAATTATTTCTTTGTATAATAGGGCTCACTTGCTTAGTAAGTATTGCTTTCATTATTTTATTTTATCATAATCTTTTCTAAACAAACATCACGATAGTCCAACAACAGAGGGAGAAGCAGTTTGTCAAGTTTTGCCTTCCCTTCAATGCAACATAGCGATTTCAATTCAGCAGCCTTTCTGTAAGCTTTGCAGTGTGTGTGTGTGTGTGTGTGTGTGTGAGAGAGAGAGAGAGAACATTGCAAACAATGAATGAAATAAATATGAAATGAAAAAATCATATAAATAAAAAGGGCATTACTACAGATGTATATGCTCCCAACTTTGTTGCCTCATAACCAGAAAAATGGATACTTTTTAACAAAATTTTCTACAAATACCACTTAGATGTTGTGGCTTCAGAGTATATAGGGATTTAGGAGAAAGAATTTTTCTGAGGGGGTAGAGAGAGGCGTTTTGGAAAATTCACACAGTCTGACTTTTTTCCCTCATAATTTTCAAGAAGATGGATACCTTTTAATGAAAATTTATACAAATACTTTTCAAACAGCATAGATTATGATTATAAAGAAATTTGTGGGGAAAATTTTTCCAGGGATTTTCCTCATTTTTTTTTTAAACCACAGCCTTTGAAATGATGGTGGGGAGGGATTTTTGTATGAAAAAAGTTTTGTAAACTCCTTTTTTTTACACCCCTCTTCCTCATCATCCCATCCTGGACATATTTTGACCAATTTTTTTTTTGCACTTCAAAACCATGGAAGGAGCATTTTCGGTAAAAATTTTTTTAAAAGATTGTTAATATTTTCAGAGGGAAAAGTGAGTGATTTAAGGGAAGTTTGGCAGTTGTTTCTAACATATCCAAAGATAACCCTCCTCATTTCTTTATCACTCTTACATGTATTGATGTTTTTCAATATGTTTCCCCCATAAATGCTATGAAAAAGAAAATTTAAGAAATTATGAATTTTTTGCAACCCCACTCCCTGCCCCTGATTGTCTCTGTTTAGAAATTAAAATATTGGAGAGGCTGAGAAGGTCATTGCTGGCACTTATCCACAGTGATTTTAAAAAGTTACGGAGATGTACTTGCATAGCAAGTACATCTGAGATTGTGTGCTGAAACAAAAACAATTGCAGCGTAGATGTTTTTAAACCATTCAAGAACACACAGAAACCATTAGTTTCATGGCACTACTTAAATACAGAGGTCCTGAAGCATCTACGTAACAATATGAAGGGGAGGGTTTGTTTTAGGGTTAGTTTTTAGGGTTAAGGTTAGGGCTAGTTTTAGGGTTAGTTAGGGTTATGGTGTCATTACACGTCCACAATGCGTACATTTAAAATGTTTTGTATGTAACACCTGTATTTAAGTAGTACCTCTGTATTTAAGTAATACTGTTAAGGGACCTCTGTATTTAAGTAGTACCAGTTTCATTTCAACATTAGAATTTCATTTGTGTCAAAATATTTTCTTCGCTTTGAAACCGCGACCTGTTCACTGACAAAACTTTGCAAAAGTAATGCGGCACAAAGTTTTGTCAGTGAACAGCAAACACATGCACACACACACACATTCATTGCCTTTCATTTGTGTGTATGTTTATCTATGTGTGTGTGCAAGTGTGTCACTGTTGAAGTCGCTCGTGCAACTTGTTTGTGTATATATTGGCTTAGTGGTGCAGTGTGTTTGGAAACTGTGAATAAAGTGCAAGTTTCAAGTGCTTGTTGGTAACTTGTTTTCCTCCTCGTCTTCTAATAGTAATTACCCAACTTTCTAGGCTCTTCTCACAGCTATCCTGCATTCAAAACTTATACGGGTATTTTAAAATATTTCATTTAATAAATAATAAATTACGTATACATTAATAGAATAATGAATAATAAATTATGTATACATTAATAGAATAAACTGTCGGTTTTCCAAATAGTGAATGAAAACTTAAAAGAGAAAGTGAGAGACTTTGTAAATGAGAAAGTGGAATACTCCGCAGTGAATGCAATGAATATTTGAATTTGTGAATTGGATGCAGTGATTGCAATGAATATTTGAATTTGTGAGAAATTGGAGTTTAAAAAATTCAAGAAACTTGAGAAATTAAAATTATAGGAAATTTGTTAGAACATGAATTTATAAAAATATTTCCAGACGGTCAACCATTTAATAATTGCTTTCTTTTAGTACTTTTAGTAATTGTTATATACCTAATTAATAAGCAGCTTTCTCCATTATAGTATAGATTGACTGAAAGTTGATGGCATTGGATAAGTCACATCGTAGTATTTAATCTATCTCTCTGCATTTTGAGAGCAATGCCTTCCACCATACTGGTAGCAAGTTACATGAGCCCTTGCATTTCCCTTGGACAATATTAGTAGCATAGAGAAGAGAAAATAGCATGCATGGGCAACTGCTGGTCATCCAGAAAATTTTTTTTACTGAAGTCTGTACCTTTCAGAAGAAGCTTTCCAGGTGCAGATCCGTAAATTCATGAGGTATATGGGGGCCCAATATATGTATGTTTTCTTTGAGTTTAGTTTAAGTTCTTATTGAGAGAGTTCAAGCTCATTTCTAACAAAGCAACAAGACTTTTTGAGTTAAGTGAGTTCTCAGTGTTTGTGAATATGTGGTTGAGTTGGTATGTTGGTTGAACTGTCGATGCATACACCCAAGTGTGTGCATCTAGTCACATAAGAATTTTGCATGGAGAATTTTTGGAATGTCTTACAAATCTTCACTGTGCCACTTATAGAGTGGATTTGGAGAACCCATGTCAGTTTTTTTTTTTGCTCTTTTTCTGTGAAACCAAGTGTTTCTAGATTTTGTGCAAATTTGTTTGTACATAACATAATGCACCTATGATGATGGATACAAGAACTGTAAGTTCTGCATTAATTTGCCATAAATCTTCTTTTTCTGTTGGACTTTTATTGTACACTCATGTCTACTGGGTAGCTGTATGTATGCTTGCATACACACACATACATATGTATATATGTACGTGTGTGTGTTTATTATAGATGTACACTGGCAGGAAGCTTTCAGAAAAATCAGCAAAATTCCATTAAGTGGACACATATAAACATTTACAAAAATGAACCTACCTACTTATAAAATATTTTCAATTTATAAATGCTCAGATTCAATTAAAAAAACATTGATGAATAACCAAAGAAAACACTTTAAGAAATATGAGCTATGCAATACTTTGATTAATAATCACTTTGAATAAAGGTGAAGTTATAAAGAACAAAGACAAACATTGCAAACTAACAATTTTTTAAAGATACTTAAAAAGCAAACTGCTCTCTCTTTGAATATCTCCAAGATTGCAAACCAGTTTTTGTCTTAACACACACACACACACATGCATGCGCGGCTCGATATGTGAAATCTGATCTGTTTATAAGCTTGTGTGGTTGACCTCAGTTCACACCAGTTGCTGACAGAAGTCAGGATTAGACTGCGGTTAATGTTACTGTTTTCGCAGGCTTCATTGGGTATTGTAGTAGTTGGGGACTCAGTAACTTAATTTTCAAGTGTAGTCCTTGTATTGTAATGTTTTTAGTTATATATTTTTGTGGCCAATGTATTTGTGCTCCGTAGTGGAAGGTAGACAATATATATACTAGGTTGGTTATGACAAAGCCATGCATTTGTGGAGTTTGGGATATGTGCTTCTATCTTTCTTATGTCATCCATCTATTGGTATGATATTGAGCTATTATTGAATTTCTTAAATGTTTTGGTATGTTTGTGTGAGTATCTTAAGGCTTGTTCCGCCTGCTATTAAGCAATTTGTGTCTCGATATAAAGATTTGATGTAGTTTCCCTATACATGGCTTACATCTATTTCCTCTTGCATGATACGGTTTAGCTGTACTAATTATCTCCTATTCCATTGTACAGCTATGGTTTCTATCTTTAACGGACCAGATTAGTTTGCTTAGGCTTTTGCTGTTCATCTTTCTTTTATCTCTAAATGAATTTAAATGATTAGCTCGCTTTTTTAAAAAATTTAGTGGGTTTTGTATGATTAGAATGAGGAAATAGGTCAAAATGAAGAGAGGAAGGGAAAATGAGAGGAAGAAAGAGAGAGTAAAAGAAAAAGGATAAAAGAGTAATGCATACGCACATACATATGTGCAGGCACACTCGCACTTACAGGTCGTCACACGCATGTGTATATACAGATACTTACGTATACTTATATACGCATACACACACACTCATATATTTGTATATACATATACACGTAAATATACATACACGTAAATATACATACATATATGTGTATGTGTATATATATATATATATATATATATATATATATATCATCATCATCGTTTCACATCTGCTTTCCATGCTGGCATGGGTTGGACGGTTTGACTGAGGACTGGCAAGCCAGATGGCTGCACTAGGCTCCAATCTGATCTGGCAGTGTTTCTACAGCTGAATGCCCTTCCTAATACCAACCACTCCGAGAGTGTAGTGGGTGCTTTTACGTGCCACTGGCACAAGGGCCAGTCAGTACTGGCAACGGCCATGCTCAAATGGTGTTTTTTATGTGCCACCTGCACAAGAGCCAGTCCAGCGGCACTGGCTCAAATGATGTTTTCTATGTGCCACCTGCACAGGAGCAAGTGTGGTGGCACTGGCAACAACCTCACTCGAATGTTGTTTTTCACATGCCACTGGCATAAGTGCCAGTAAGGTGACACTGGTAATGATTACTCTCAAATGGTGCGTTTTATGTGCCACCGGCACGGGAGCCAGTCAGTGGCCCTGGCAATGATCATGCTTGCATGGTGCTTTTAACGTTCCACTGGCATGGGTGCCAGTCATGTGGTGCTATCATCGGCCACGTCAGCGAATTTGATTTTGATTGTGATTTCACTTGCCTCAACATGTCTTTGCAAGCAAAGTTTAGTGTCCAATGAAAGAAAGGTACACATAAGTAGGCTGGTTACACTGCTGGCATAGGCCATGGGTTATGGTCTCACTTGGCTTGCCGGGTCTTCTCAAGCACAGCATATTTCCAAAGGTCTCGGTCACTAGTCATTGCCTTGGTGAGGCCCAATGTTTGAAGGTTGTGCTTCACCACCTCATCCCAGGTCTTCCTAGGTCTACCTCTTCCACAGATTCCTTCAACTGCTAGTTTGTGACACTTTTTCACACAGCTGTCCTCATCCATGCCTGCCACATGACCATACCAGCGCAATCGTCTCTCTTGCACACCACAACTGATGCTTCTTTGGTCCAACTTTTCTGTCAAGGCTCTTACACTCTGTCGTGTATGCACACTGACATTACACATCAAGCAGAGTGTACTGGCTTCATTCCTTGCAAGCTTACACATGTCCTCAGCAGAAGTGGCCCATGTTTCACTGCCATGTAGCATTGCTGTTCGTACACATGCGTCATACAGTCTGCCTTTTACTCTGAGTGAGAGGCCCTTTGTCACTAGCAGAGGTAGGAGCTCTCTGAACTTTGCCCAGGCTATTCTTATTCTAGCAGCTACACTTTCAGAGCATCCACCCCAGCTAGTGACTTGGTCACCTAGATAACTGAAGTTATCAACTACTTCTAGTTTTTCTCCCTGGATTGTGACAGAAGTTGTTCTCTGCACATTTCCAGTGTTTATTGCTCCTGAGCATCTGTCACATACAAAAACTATCTTCCCAGTTAGAGGTGGTTGCATGTACTTATGGTTTCATTATATTTATTTAGTAGTGTTGAGGAATTGTGTCTTAATATGTTGAATGCCTCTTTTAGGCATAGCTTACAAGCTAAGCATTGACCTTGGTATGGAAGCCCTGAATCTATTATGGGCCTTGACAAAATGTAGGGAATATTTCTATTTTTGAGATGATGTATGTGACTGGAAAGTGTTGTGGATTTACTGTTTCTCGTATGTAAAAGAATTGAGATGAGCAGTATATCACTGTTTAAAATTTATGGTTGACCCTATACATATATAGCTCTATATAGAATTGTGTAATCTGTTGAGGACAGTACATTTGTGAATTACATTAGATCTTCTACAATCAGTTTGTATCTGGCAAATTTATCCATCATAGCAATTACAAGTGGGTGTATTTTGGGGATTATTTTCAGGAATGGTAGAGGTAATACTGTCCAAGGGGAGGTTAGAGATGGCTGTAGAAAGGTCCAAGTTATTAGTATCATTATTACTATTATCATTATTATTGCTATTGTTGTTGTTAATTATTCTATCTGTAATTGTGGTGGAAGTTATGGTAGTATTCTGGATAGTGTTTGTAGGATACGTTGGGTTATGGTTGTGGTCTACCATATGGGGCTCAATGTTGGAGCTGTGTACATGATGGGCGCTTGTGTATTCAGAGTTGTTATAGTGTGAGTTTTCATAGTACAGAGAAAGCTTTCGTTTATTAGATGCTATTATTATAGACTCGAAGTTAGGTGATGTGGAATAGGATAGCTTCAGAGTAGATCTATTAAAAATAGAGTAATATTTATATTGACAAGGGAAGTTGGAGTCTAGTATATTAAAGGATTTAGTCATGTTCTTAACATTTAGTGAGAAGGGTGTGTATACCATAGAATAGAGCGTCCACCACTTTTTGAGGCGTGCTTAGGGGTAGTGTTATCGAGATATTTGGAAAATGGAGTGGGGTAGCATGACCCATTGTTGTTAGCTGTTTTAGCTTTTGACCTAGTGTCATGTTTGCATGTGGGGGTCTAGGTTGTCTTAATATGGGTTCTCCCGGGATTCTAGCATAGATCTACACAAATTTTTCTCTAGCGTAAACCTGTCTATTACGTTTGAAAATTCCCACAAAACTATTAACTTTTTAGACGTAACTTTAAACTTAGTACTCCCCTTATCACAAATCTAACCAATACCTTAAATATTTAAACATTCACTCCAATCACTACAAATCCACCTTTGATATCTGTATATCTGACCTCTCTTCCACTGAGGAAATGTTCAATAATCATGCACCAGCAGCTTCTCCCAACAAATAAAATACATCCCTAATACTAGGCTCAAGCAACATATATCTCAAATCACATCACAACGATACACCAACCATCAGAATCACAACAGACCACATGTACACTAGTACATGTGGTCTGTTGTGATTCTGATGGTTGGTGTATCGTTGTGATGTGATTTGAGATATATGTTGCTTGAGCCTAGTATTAGGGATGTATTTTATTTGTTGGGAGAAGCTGCTGGTGCATGATTATTGAACATTTCCTCAGTGGAAGAGAGGTCAGATATACAGATATCAAAGGTGGATTTGTAGTGATTGGAGTGAATGTTTAAATATTTAAGGTATTGGTTAGATTTGTGATAAGGGGAGTACTAAGTTTAAAGTTACGTCTAAAAAGTTAATAGTTTTGTGGGAATTTTCAAACGTAATAGACAGGTTTACGCTAGAGAAAAATTTGTGTAGATCTTTTCTAGCTCATTCTGAAGAGGATTTATTTACACTCTTGGTAACTAGCAAGGCGTTGTCTCTGTAGAGGCCTTCCTTGAGGTTAGGGAAATTCGGTGACTTGAGCAGAGTCGAATGATGCCATGGTAATGTCAAATAAATTGCTATGGTTACTGGTATTGTTATCGTGATTGGCTCAGCACCAGAGTTTGTCTTCAAAAGAAATGAGGGTTTTACAGGCATTAAGGATTATGTTAATTTCTAGTGGGGTAAAGTTAGTTAGATTCCTAACTAGAAGGAGAGCTTGATTAAGAAGTTTGGGAGAAATAGAAGAATAGTAATTATTTATATTGAATTGTAGGAAAGAATAAGGGGTTTTGTTGTTTAAGAGATGGAACCATGTTATAACTTCACCTGTACATAACCATAAGTGGACGTTTAATCTCTCCTTGACGATGGGTATTATTTCGTCCAAAATGTTTTTATTTATTCTTTACTACTAAAACTATTACTTACTTTGGTATCACCCCACCCATACCTTTTCTCTACCCATCCCTTAATACAGCCCTATCATATCACCCCTACCCACATATCTCACACTTACTCATTCCTTACCTTCTCATCTCTTGCTATCCACCCCTCCTCCACTCCTCTCCCATCCTCCCTTCACATTATTTTCACCACCAACTGACATTCTTTTCTCACCTCTGTCACCCTTCATTTTCTTCACTCTTTTCACTTTTATCTTTCTTCTTCTTCCTCTTCTTTTCTCTCTCTCTTTATTATCATTACTCTTTTAATTTTTTTGTTTTCTCTCTCTTTCTTCCTCACATTTTCCCTTCCTCTCTTCATTTTGACCTATTTCCTCATTCTAATCATACACATCTCCCCCCATCTATCCACAAATACTACTAATACATTCTCAAATTTTCATTCTCACCACAAAACCCCTTCAAATGGGCAACACAGAATTAACGGCTTCATACTTTGAAATGACTAAACACGAATCACTATTGGAAATTACATACCATGTACAGGAAACATTTTTACCACTTCTATACACCACTTTATTGGAATAATGGAACTGCAACTACAATATTTTATGTTATTTCTACTTTCATTCTCTTATTTCCCTCTACTTTCCCTATCTCCTCCTTTTCCATAATGATTCCTTAATTCAAACTCAAACATTTACCTCTCTCACATCGTCTCTGATGAAGGGATATCCATAATATCCCAGGAACAGCTGTAAGACTATATCTCTTTCCTTATAAATGTCCTGAAAACTCCTCACAGCCTTGGCTTTGTTATCTGTTTTTGTCTAATATACAATTATGCACACACATATAAATATATAAATCTACAAACACGCACACACACACACACACACATACACATATATACATATCATCGTTATCATCATTGTTTAATATCCATCATGCATGCATGAGTAGGACAGTTGACAGTTGACTGGCCTGGGAAAAGTAGCCTGGTAGAAGACTACCCCTGGCTACTGTGTCTGTTTTGCAGGGTTTTTATGGCTGGGTGCCCTTCCTAACACCAACTCTGCAGAGGACTGAATGTTTTTTACATAGCACCAACACAGGCAAGGCCAGTTTTGGCATGATTTTTATAGCTGGATGAACTTCTAAATGCCAACCGCTTTACAGCACCAACTGAGTCACCAAGTAACTTGCAAGACAAGGAATTTTGAGATCGGTAGGGGCATTGGAGGAGGTGATCTTATGTTAGATAATGAAAGGTTAGAATGTGACTGAGAAATAGAGAAGAAGAAATAGGTGTCTTGCTATAGAGGAAGTACATGGTTACCTGGCCAGAGAGAGAAAGAGAGAAGAGAAAAAGCAAGAGAGAGTAAGAGAAAGAGAAAGGGGAGATAGAGATACAAGAAAGAGGACAGAAATAAGTGTGCTGATGTAAAGGAGATACTTGGTTACTTAGCCAGAGGGAAAAGCAAGAGAAGGCAAAAGAGTGATCAACAATGAAGGCAGAAACAAGTGTGCTGCTGTTGAGGAGATACATGGCTACCCAGCTAGAGGGAAAATCAAGAGAAAAAGAGAGTTGAAAACAGCAAAAGTGCAAGAGAGAGATGGTGGTGAAGTGCCTGGGTACACTCACAAGTAACAAAGATCAGAGCATAGATGTGATGGTAGAGTAAGAAAGAGAGAGATAAATAGTAGCAATTACCAGGGCAATCCTTGACAGTACGGGCATCATAATACACATGGCCAGGTATTGCCAAGAAGGTGTGAGTAGGGAGTGGGGATGCAGTGACTAGCAAAAACCCGTGTGTGTGTGTGTGTGTGTGTGTGTGTGTATATATATATATATATATATATATATATATATATATAATATATCTGAGAGTGTAGTGGCTAGAATAAGAATAGCCTGGGCAAAGTTCAAGGAGCTCCTACCTCTGCTGGCAACAAAGGGCCTTTTGTTCAGGATGAAGGGTAGACTGTATGATGCATGTGTGCAAACTACCATGCTACAAGGCAGTGAAACATGGGGCATGACTGCTGAGGATGTGCGCAGGCTTGAAAGAAGTGAAGCTAGTATGATCCACTGGATGTATAATGTCAGTGTGCATACATGTCAGATTGTGAGCACCTTGAGAGAAAAGTTGGACATAAGAAGCATCAAATGTGGCATACAAGAGAAATGACTATGTTGGTATGGTCATGTTACATATGGATGAGGACAGCTCTGTGAGGTAGTGCAACACTCTAACTGTGGAAGAGGTAGACCCAGGAAGACATTGGATGAAGTGGTGAAACATGATGTTTGAATGATGGGCCTCACAGAGGCAATGACAGGAGACCAAGACCTTTTGCGGTATGTTGGGATTGAGAAGACCTGGTAAGTCAAGTGAGATCACAGCCATGGCCAATGCCACTGTTGCATGTCCGGCCCATTTAAAAGTACCCTTAATGCGTCAGATGATATCATATGCTTGAGAAGACCTGTTGAGTCAAGTAAAACCAAAATCGTAGCTGTAGCCAGTGTCTCCTGACTGGCTTCTGTTCCGGTGGCACATAAAATGCATCATCCAAATGTGGTCAATGCCAGGGCCGCCTGACTGGCTCGTGTGCCAGTGGCACGTAAAAAGCACCATTTGAATGTGGCTGATACTAGTGCCCCTTGACTGGCTCTCGTGTTGGTAGCATGTAAATAAGCATTATCTGAACGTGATTGATGTCAGGTGGGCCTGGCATCAATCATGTTCCTGTGTCGGTGGCACGTAAAAAGCACCAACTACACTCTCAGAGTGGTTGGCATTAGGAAAGGCATCCAGCTGTAGAAACATTGCCTGGTGCAGCCGCTGGCTTTCCAGACCTCAGCCAAACCATCCAACCTATGCCAGCATGGAAAAGGGACGTTCAATGATGATGATGATGATGATGAAGATATATATATATATATATATATATATATATGTAAATTGGAAATGTAAAAATAAAAACAAAACACAAAGGATTCTGCGGTACACGTGTTTCAAGCTTTATAATTGTTGCATCATTATTGGTATATAATTGATAGTATAAAGCTATCTTCAGCCGCAAATATATTCTTTCCCAAGAATTATATCACAAAGAAGAAATTAAAAGCGGGAGAAACATGAGAGATGAAAGGTAAGATTCCACTTGATATTGTCCATTGTAATATACCTCGTAGAATCTTTAATTTGATATATTTACATAAAAGTTCATCGGTACTCCGCAATCTGTCCATATTGTGCCACAATTCAGTGTAGAGTGAATGCTAAAATATATATATATATATATATATATATATATATATATATATACATGAACTGCTTTCAAATTATTAACAATGTGACATTTAAAAATTTTATTTAAAATTACTTGTTGGAATCTAACAAAAGTTTTTCAAAATGATGGCGTCAGTTATATGTGCGTGATGTATAAAAAAACATGTCATTCTGTAAAACACAGAAACTACGGCCATTTATCAAATTTACATAACCTTTCACTGTTTCAAATTATTAGTGAGGTATAATTAAAACTCATGTAAACATAGGTGCAGGAGTGGCTGTGTGGTAAGTAGCTTGCTTACCAACCACATGGTTCCAGGTTCAGTCCCACTGTGTGGCACCTAGGACAAGTGTCTTCTACTATATAGCCTTGGGCCAACCAAAGCCTTGTGAGTGGATTTGGTACACAGAAACTGAAGAAACCTGTTGTATATATGTGTGTGTGTATGTTTGTGTGCCTGTGTTTGTCTCTCCAACATCGCTTGACAACTGATGCTGGTGTGTTTACGTTCCCGTAATTTAACTGTTCTGCAAAAGAGACTGATAGAATAAGTACTGGGCTTACAAAGAATAAGTATTGGGCTTACAAAGACTAAGTCCTGGGGTTGATCTGCTCGACGAAAGATGGAGCTCCAGCATGGCTGCAGTCAAATGACTGAAACAAGTAAAAGAATAAAGCAAGAAAATATCAATTTGTTTGATGCACATACTGAAATGAACACATGCAGTAATAAACATGGAAGAAATAGAAATAAACAAATAAACAGCATTCAAAAATGATTTGTGAGCTGGTTTGAAATAAGTTGGGGAAGGTACTGGTCCATAGAACATGCTAATTTCTGGATTTCCTCTGATATTTTACCATGAGACACATCCACTATTGCATACCACAGTTCATCTTAAATTGGTGTCCATTCTTGTAAATTCACTTTAGAATACTCAACAAGTTTTCTATTGGGTTTAAGTTGGGGTAACAGACATGCCACTTCATCTTCCAAGGTCAACAGAAGCCTAACTGTTGCAGATACTCTGTAGTTTTCTTCGCTGAGTGTGAGGGTGCATTATCTTGCATGAACCTGATGGTTGGAGCAAGGGATGGGTTGTAAATGGATGTGATCATTAGCAATGCTTGAGATACCAACAAGGGATGCTTCTTTGCTTTTTTAACCAAGGTTCAAGGTGCTCCATCAGAAAGTCAGAAGTGTCTGCAGTCATTTTAACACAATCTGGCACTTTCCAAGGACCAACCGTAATGATTCCACTAATACCTGCCCACTTCATGATGCCTCTTCCCCCTTGTTGGTGTTTCAAGCATTGATAATGATATCCATTTACAACCCATCCCTTGCTCCAGCTATCAGTTCCATAAAGGGTAGCACGAGTTTTGTCCATTAACAAAACTTTTGAAAAGTTGACCTTCATGTTATCTTCTACCACCACATTTGTTTCACCAATGCACTTGAAAAGTTCTTCACCTCTAAGACCTGAATTCTTTACAGTTTCATGTTTAATTCTTGACAGAGAACATTGTGAAATAGCCCTCAACTGACCATTGTCAGCTCTTTTACGTATCTTCATAGGGGCTGTAACAAATTTTTTTCTTCCAATTATTTTCAATATTTCTAATGTTGATTTACCTTTTGCAAGTGCAGAAGCAATAACAGATTTCTCTGAAGCAGTTAAGTCACATTTACGACCCATAATTACACAATTATCAAACCACTCATTAATAATATGGAACACTGAAAGTTTGTGGAAATCATGTAAATGGCCATGGCTTGTTTACACTTGTACGAAACCTCACGTTTTTTACACACCACACGCATATAACTGTTGCCATCATTCTATGGAAATTTCATTGAATTCCAATTAGTAGTTTTTAAATAAAATAAAAAATGTTCCGTCATTAATAACACAGTATATGTGAGTGTATGGGTATTTATATATTAGGTTGTCCAGAAAGTTCTGAGTGTTTTTATGCTAAATTTTAATGCTTAATTGAGCACACCTGAAATGTGACACAGTTAAAACTTTGGCATTGCTTGAAGTAGTAGTGCATCTCTTCTTTGTTTCTGACTAAAAATAGATTTACTTTTCGCTCCACTTACCCTTTATTGACATTTGAAATGGATAACCAAAAATTTCATATTTGCATTGTACTACTTTTCTTTTTTAAAAAAGGAGAAAATGCTGTAAAGACTTCAAAAGCATTTGTGAAGTTTTTGGTAATAATGCTGTAGGGGAATCAACTTTTCGAAGGTGGTTTAATTTAAAATTTAAAACTGGAGAGTTTAGCCTGAAAGATGACAGTAGCATTGAAAGACCTTCAAAATTGGATGATGTTTTGAAGGCAAAAATCAAAGAAAACATAAATATCATGACTAGAGAACTTGTAGAAGAGATGGAAATTTCTAAATGTATGACTCATGAACACCTAGTGAAGCCAGGATATATTTCTTGCTGTAATGTATGGGTCCCTCACAAACTCTCAGAAAAGAATTGCTTGGACCGGTATCCCGTTTGTGATATGCTTTTGAAACAGAATGAAAGCATGCTTTTTTTGAAACAACTTGTGACTGGAGATGAAAAATGGATTGTGTACAAAAATGTAGTGTGAAAAAATCCTGGAGTTTGTGTAAAGATCCCCCAAAACAGCAACCAAAGATGAATATCCATGCCAAAAAAAGCTATGCTTTATGTTTTTTGTGGGATCATAAAGGTATTATTTATTATGAGCTTCTCCCACAAAACCAGACCATTAATTCTGATGTGTACTGTCATCAGCTGGCTAATTTGAACCAAAAAAAAATCAAAGAATTGAGGCTGGAGATTGCCAACAGGAAAGGAGCAGTGTCCCAACAAGACAATGCCCGATGACATGTTTTGACTACCCAAACAAAGTTACATGAACTTGGCTGGGATCCCTTACCCTATCCACCATATTCTGCTGATATTGCACCATCCAACTTGTTTTTTTTTATTTACAGAACTCATTGCAAAGAAAAACATTTAAAAATTTAGAAGGAGTCAAAATGCATCGAGATAACTTTTTTTCTTCAAAACCAGTCAAATTTTATACTAGTGAAATATTTAAATTGCCTGATAGATGGGCAAAGATCATTAATAATAATGGAAATTATTTCATTGAATAAAATTTATTGTAAGGTCCATTATATATATCCCTTTTTGCATATTGAAAAACACTCAGAACTTTCTGAATGACTTTATATATATATATATACATATATATATATATATATATATATATATATATATATATATATATATATACATATATATATATATATATATATATATATATATATATATATATATATATATATATATATATATATATACACATATATATAAATTATAATCAAGGGTATCTAAAAGATACAACTATGCTAAAGATCGCAGTCAAAACTTGACTCTAAAACCACATTAAGTAATACTTCATGTGGTTGTAGAATCAAGTTTTGACTGCTATCTCGAACATGGTGGTATCTTTTAGATAGCCTTAATTATAATTTTAATAATAATTATTACCTATAAGGATTTTTATTCCCATGCTGGCCACTTGATATGATCGGTATTTTAAATAACAATCTTATCCTTATTTATATAAATTTATATATATATAATGTGTGTGTGTATACACACATACACACACATAAATATACACATGTCTGTGTGGTAAGACGTTCCAGATTCAGTCCCACCATATGACACTTTGGATATCTTACACTTATATCCCTGGGCCAACCAAAGCTTTTTAAGTGGATTTGGTAGACAGAAATGGGTGTATGTTTTTCTCCCACCACTGTTTACTAACCAGTGTTGGTTCCTTTATGTCCCTTAATTTAGTGATTCAGCAAAAGAGATGGCATAATAAGTACCAGGTTTAAAAAATAAGTACTGAGGTCAATTCGTTCCAAAGCCTTGCAGGGCAGTACCCCCAGTATGGTTGCAGTCTAATGGCAGAAACAAATAAGAGATAGAATATTATAGATGTGTATATTTTTCCTTTGTTTACAATTAACATGGAAAAAATAGATAAGCAGTTACCAGGGTACCAAAAAATCACACAAGTAAAAAGGGTGTAACACCTTGTTTTTAAAGGTAGAAACTCCGAGTTTATGTGAAATATTTTGTATAATATATATAAATAAATAAATGGATTTAAATGCAGGTGTTATTCAAATTCTTTTACTTCCAACACATGTTTTGAAGATATCATTGGTATTATTCCAAAGGAATAAAATGGTGTAAAACAATATAATCTTCTCTTCAGGGAAATGAAGAAATAAAACTCGTCAATAAGACATTTTAACAGAATATGATAGATATAGATATAGTGATGAACTGAACGGTATTAGGATTGGTTTTTCCATCACAAAAAATCTCTTACAAATTGTCTCCTCACATGATATTATAATTTAGCTAATACCATCCATCCACCTAGAAATATTAATAACAAGGTTATTGTCTCTGAAGTCAATTCCAACAGAAGTTTATGTCAAGTAATTCTAAGATTAAAATCTCTATATACCAGTGTAAAATTACTTCAGGTACCGATGTCTTTTTTTATATAGGTAGTTCTTCTCAGTTATTTAAAAGAATTTCTAATCATTACTCTACATCTAGTGATAGGAATAAACATAACAGTACAGGGCTTAGTAAATTAATTTGGTATCTAAAAATCTATAATAAACAATTTAATTTAGATTGGTTGATTCTCTCCATTTTGTTCCCTTATGATAAAGGCAAGGAATTTTGTCTTCTCTGTAATTCTAAACTATTTTTTATTCTTTTTTTCTAAAAATCTCCTTGTAAACATTGTTATAAAGCATGCTTATCAATGTAAACATTGGCAGAAACACACCTTTAGTACATATAAGTGATATCTACCATTATATATAATTTAAATATTGATTTTCTTACATTTCACTTCCACTAGATATATCTTTATCCAAGTCTTTAGGGTTTTATTTAATTCACATATTGTTCTATATTTCTCATTTATTTGATTTCTGATTTTTTCTTTCCTTTACCCCTCCTCTTTCCATAGGCTACCTTTGATGTTATATCCTCTAATGTTTTTTATCCATCATATTCTGTTAAAATGTCTTGTTGACAAGTTTTATTTCTTCATTTCCATGATGAGAAGATTATATTGTTTTACACCATTTTATTCCTTTGCAATAATACCAATGATATCTTTGAAACAAGTGCCAGAAGTAAAAGAATTTGAATAACACATGCATTTAATTCCATTTATATATATATATATATATCATCATCATCATCATCATCATCATCTTCGTTTAACGTCCGCTTTCCATTTGACTGAGGACTGGCAAACCAGATGGGTGCACCAGGCTCCAATCTGATCTGGCAGAGTTTCTATAGCTGGATGCCCTTCCTAACGCCAACCACTCAGAGAGTGTAGTGGGTGCTTTTACATGCCACCGGCACAAGGGCCAGTCAGGCTGTACTAACAATGGCCACACTCAAAATGGTGTTTTTTACATGCCACCTACACAGGAGCCAGTCCAGCGGCATTGGCAATGACCTTGCTCAAATGTTTTTTCATGTGCCACCGGCACAAATTCCAGTAAGGCGACACTGGTAACGATCACACTCAAATGGTGCAATTTACGTGCCACCAGCATGGAAGACAGTCAGCTGCTCTGGCAATGATCACGCTCGGACGGTGCCGTTAGAGCAGCTCCACTGGCACAGGTGCCAGTCATCGAATTTGGTTCAATTATAATTTCGATTTCACTTGTCCTAACAGGTCTTCACAAGCAGAGTTTAGTGTCCCCTAAAGGAAAGGTACACATAAGTGAGCTGGCTACACCCTTGGCAGAGGCTGCGGATTATGGTCTCACTTGGCTTGCCGGGTCTTCTCACGCGCTGCATATTTCCAAAGGTCTCAGTCACTAGTCATTACCTCGGTGAGGCCTAGGGTTCGAAGGTCGTGCTTCACCACCTCTTCCCAGGTCATCCTGGGTCTACCTCTTCCACAGGTTCCCTCAACCGCTAGGGTGTGGCACTTTTTCACACAGCTATCCTCATCCATTCTTGCCACATGACCATACCAGCACAATCATCTCTCTTGCACATTTTCAGTGTTTATTGCTCCTGAGCACCGGCCACATACAAAAACTATCTTCCTAGTTAGCCTTCCTGTGATATTGCTGCACCTCTTATATGTCCATAGCTTACACTGGGTACATCTTATAGAGTTTCTACCTATGCATTTTCTACAGATTGAGGAGGGCCATCTACCTGAAGGGGTTTGTGTTTTGTCTACCTTCCTGCTTATTAGGACTTTGGTTTTAGCTAGGTTGACTCTAAGGCCCTTCGATTCTAGTCCTTGCTTCCATGCCTGAAACTTCTCCTCTAGTTCTGATAGTGACTCAGCAATTAGGTCAAGGTCATCAGCATAGAGATGCTCCCAGGGGCATCCTGTCTTGAATTCTTCTGTTATCGCCTGAAGGACTATGATAAATAGGATGGGGCTGAGGACTGAACCTTGGTGGACCCCTACCTCTACCCGGAATTCTTCACTGTACTTGTTGCCAACCCTCACCTTACTGACAGCGTCCCTGTACTTGGCTCGCACAGCTCTCACTAACCATTCATCTATCCCTAGTTTCATCATTGACCACCAGATAAGGGAACGGGCAACCCTGTGAAAGGCTTTCTCCATGCCAACGAAAGCCAGGTACAGAGGTTTATCTTTGACTGGGTATTTCTCCTGCAGCTGTCTTACCAGAAATATAGCTTTTAGTGGTGCTTTTCCCTGGCACAAACCCAAACTGCATCTCATCTAAACTGACTCTCTCCCTAATTAGTTGGGCTATGACCCTCTCTGTGACTTTTATTACCTGATCCAACAACTTGATGCCTCTGTAATTATTTGTATCTAAAGCATCACCTTTGCCTTTGTAGCAGTTGACTATGGTGCTGCTACACCATTCATTGGGTATGACTCCTTCGCATATCACCTGGTATCACTAGGCTATAGCCAACACTGCCAGATATTTTGAGCATCTCTGCAGTGATTCCTGATGGGCGGGTGGCTTTCCCTGTCATCATAGTCTTAATTGCTTTTTCTACCATGGTACTGTCAACTCGGATAGCTGGTCCTTCTGTTGGGTCGACATTCGGCAGACTCTCTTTCTCCCATTCATTCTCTTTATTGAGCAACCTTTCATAGTGGTGTCTCCAAATCTCTCTCTTTGCAGCCACGTTTAGTGCAAGTGAACCATCATCCATGCGGACACATTTCTCTCTTACGACATCATGATTCTCTCTCACACACTGTCTTGCAACACGAAATGCCTCAAGTTTTTGGTCCTCACAGCGCAGAACATTGGCAAAGTTTTTCTTATCTGCTTCCCCTCTGGCTAAATAAACCTCTCTCCTAACTTCCCTTCTGGCAGTCTGATACAATTCCCTGCTGCCACCGTTCTTCCAGTCCTTCCAAGCCTGTTTCTTTTGTCTAGTAGCCCTGTCAACAACATTGTTCCACAACCACGTTATTTTGGGTCGAGAGGAAGCTTTGCACCATCCACAGATGGTGCAAAGCACCCTCAGCAGGTTGTCCTGTAGAAACCTCCCATTGTTTTTTACATCGTTTGAAGCTATATCCGCTTCTATTTTGTCAAAGGCTTCAAGTAATATGTCTCTAAATCTCTGTCCATTCACAGGATCTTTAAACTTCCAGACCCTTCTCCTCCATGCTGGTCGTCTTCTGGGCAACCACTTAGCTCTGATCCTGAAGTCACTAACTACTAGTCTATGTTGTGGGGTACATTCTTCACCTGGGAAGGTTTTGGCATTTATAAGCAGCCATCTTTCCCTTTTTCTGGCAAGGATGTAGTCAATTTGGCAAGTGTGTCTGCCAGAATGGTAGGTGACTAGGTGACTGACAGTTTTCCTGAAGTTAGTATTGCGAACCATAAGGTCACTTGCATCACAGAACTCCAACAGCCTGTTCCCTCCTCATTGTGGGAACCAAAACCATAGCCTCCATGTATGCCATGGAAGCCTCCTGTATGTTGTCCATTGAAGTCACCAGCCACAAAGAGAAGGTCCCTGTCATTCGTCAGTGAGGTAGTCTGCAAGATGGTGTCATAAAATCGGTCTTTAGGCCGAGATAATGGTTGCTAATCCATGATGAAGGACTAATCTAATCTGAAGTATTCTATCGCATACTCTGACTATCTCGATTATCTTATCTACTCATTTCTCTACAAGAAGTATACCCCCCCCCCCCCCGCCCCGGACCCCATCTGTGTTCCCTGTCCAGAAAATCTTGTACTTTGCCTGTGAGAAACCTAGCGGAACCTCCTCTCCACCTTACTTCTTGGCGGCAGCAGATATCGACACATCTCTGTTCAAGCATCTCAACAATCTCACCAGACCTACCTTTCAGTGTGCTAATGTTGAGAGTGCCAACCCTGAGGGTGTGGGAGGTATGGGCCCATGAGACCCTGGGACGGGGGACATCAGTGTCATGTACCTGAAAAGAAAGCTCGCATTTGGCAGAATTCATAAACAAGCAGTAGCCTTCAATTCAACCTGCATACACTATACTATCATATTGTTGCACTATATGATCACTACCTTACCTAAGTAGGGGTGAGGGTGGCGTGAAGCCTGTGGAAGTGTTCATGGGAGAAGGATGGGAGAGGATAGGAACTTCCGGTACAGGTGGAGAGGATAGGAACTTCTGGTACTGGTGGAGGGGTGGAAGGGCGGGTGCACCACAAACAGAGTAAGGCAGAGGTATTAAGATCGAGTAGGGGAATCGGGGTGCGTGCGTTAGTTTATAGTCCTGGCGAAGCGAGAGGTAATCGAAACAGGAGGGGAGAGAGAGAGAGTGAGATTGAGAGGGTGAGGGTTAGGGTTAGTGGTCAGAACACACACACACATATATATATATATATGTGTGTGTGTGTGTATGTATATATATATATATATATATATATATATATATGTATATATGTGTGTGTGTGTATATATATTTATATATACACGATCTGATCAATAAGTATCCGGATTCTTGCCATAGTAATGAAGCTAAAGCATGTAAAGTGAAGCTGCATGGCACAGATTGACCTTGAACTCTGCTATGCATGTGCACTACATTTTAACGTTCTAGCTCACTTCCACTGTTTACAGCAGTGCTCAGAAGGAAGGTGTGTAGCATCTAGTCATTGCATTGATCATGACAGAGAAAGTTGAGCAGAAAATCTGCATCAAATTTTGTCCAAAGCTTGGTGATACCATTCAGAGGTCTATGTAAAGTTTTCATCATTCTCAACTCAATCAAGGAGATCTTGTGCAACTGAAACCCAAGTGTCTTTTTGGTCAACTGAAAGCAGTTTTGCCACAAACTTGGCAGACATGCATCTTACATCCAAAGCTTCAGTGATAATGAACTGAACTAAACTGTAACTAATGTGGATATCCTCTGATATCACATGGATGGTGATTCAACAATTTCCCCTCACAGTTGCATGCACATCTGTGATATTTTTCTCGGTTCTGTTGGTTGCAGGTCTCCCAGAACGTTCATCTATATTGACATCTTGTCACCCATCTTGGAAACATCTTGACCACTTGGATGCAGCTCATACACTCCCCTCCATACACTTTCTGCAACTTTGCGTTGGCCTCTGAGCAGGTATCACCATGACAACTTTCTCTGTCATGGTCAATGTGACGATCACATGCTACACACCTTCTTTCCAAGCCCTGCTGTGAATAGCAGAAGTGAGCTAGAATGCTAAAACTTACTGTACATGCACAGCAGAGTTCAAGGTCAATCTTTGCCTAGTGGCTTCACTCTGTGTGCTTTAGCTTTGTTACTATGGCAACAGTCTGGATACTTATTGATCAGACCTTGTATATATATACATACATATATATATAATGTGCAGGCATGGATAAATACTTTGAACCAGTGTTTTACTTATAGCCCAGGGCCAATCAAGGCCTTATGAGTAGATTTGATAGAAGGGTATTAAATGAAGCCCACAATATCTGTATGTATGTATGTATGTATGTATGTATATATATATATATATATGCATTATACATATATATCTATATGGATATATATATATATATATATATATATATATATATATATATATATATATATATATATGTATGTATATATATATATATATGTATGTATATATATATATATATATATATATATATATATATATACTAGTATTTATATCATCATCAACATTGTTTAACGTCTGCTTTCCATGCTGGCATGGGTTGGACAGTTTGACTGAAGACTGGCAAGCCAGGAGGCTGCACCAGGCTCCAATCTGATCTGGCAAGGTTTCTACAGCTGGATGCCCTTCTTTACGCCAGCCACTCCAAGAATGTAGTGGGCACTTTTTACATGTCACCGGCACGGAAGCCAGTCAGGTTGCACTGGCATCGACCACACTCAAATGGTGCTCATTACGTTCTGCCGGTGCAGGTGCCAGTCAGGTAGCACAAGCATTGGCCACAAGTATGATTTCATTTGAATCAACAGGTCTTCTCAAGCACAGCATATTGCCTGATGATTGAAGGGTATTTTTAAATGGGCCAGTTATGTGACACTGGCATCAACCTCGGCTATGAACTCACTTAACTTGCTGGTTTTTCTCAGTTACAGCATATCCCCATAATCTCGGTTGCTTGTCATTGTATCTGTGAGACACAACGTTCGAAGGTCGTGCTTCATCACCTCATCCCATGTCTCCTTGAGTCTACCTCTTCCACAAGTTCCTTCCACCATTAAGGTGTGACACTTCTTCATACAGCTGTCCTCATCCTTACACAACACATGATCATACCAGTGCAGTTGTCTCTCCTGCACACCACATCTGATGCTTCTTATGTCCAACTTATCTCTCAGAGTGCTTAGTCTCTGACATATATGCACACTGACATTACACATCCAGCAGAGCATACTAACTTCATTTCTTTCAAGACTATGGATGTTCTCAGTAGTCACAACCCATGTTTCACTGCCTTGTAGCATAGCAGTTTGTACACATGCATCATACAGTCTACCTTTCACTCTGAGCGAGAGGCCCTTTGTTACCAGCAGAGGTAGGAACTCTCTGAATTTTGCCCACCCTATTCTTAGTCTAGCAGCTATGCTTTCAGAGCATCCACCTCTGCTACTGACTTGGTAACACAAGCTATCAACTACTAGTTTTTAACCCTGGCATGTAATGGAATCTGTTTTCTGTACATCTTTGGTGTTTATTGCCCCTGTGCATCTGCCACACACAAAAACTATCTTCTGAGTTAATCTTCCTTTGATATTGCTGCACCTCTTATGTGTCCATAGCTTACACTGTACATCTTATGGAGTTTCTACCTATGCCTTTTCTACAGATCGAGCAGGAGTTTGTGTTTTGTCCACCATCCTACTTACAAAGACTTTGGTTTTTGCTAGATTAACTCTAAGGCCCTTCAATTCTAGACCTTGCTTCCAGACCTAAAACTTCTTCTCTAGTTCTGTTTGTGACTCAGCAAGATCATAATATATATATATATGTGTGTGTTGTGTTTATTTTGCTGTCTCTTTAGTTTAAGATGTTGCAGTAGCTGTAAGCAAGTGTTATTGTCTTAGAAGAGGTGTTCTTGGTTTTCACTTTTCCACTTTATCATGTCTTGGCATGGTGAAATATTATCTTACTTCAAAACGCATGAGTTTTGTCAACAGGAAGGGCATCCAACTGTACAAGGTCTGTCTGATCCATATGAGCATAGAAAAGTGGACATTTCATATATATATATATAGACTGCCATATATATACACCAGCTATATATATGTTAATACTGACATCAGTTTTGGCAATTTCCATTGCCTCATCAGGTAAGCCTGCTCGGTTGTTTGGCTTTTTCTAGACCTGCTTCACTATTAGTATTTATGTTTTCATCATCCAAATTATTGGATTATTTGCTAATGTGTATATATAAAATTAATATAAACAGCTGCTTGCAATGTTTCACCAAATACAAGAATTATAACTCTCACTAAATGTGACTAGAGTATTAGAAAACACCTACATTGCTAGAAACAAGAGCTATAGTACTCTAATGCTGTAGTTAATGCACATGAATGAAAACATATACGCTAACAGGGACCATAATTGTCCAAAAAATGCAGATCAAGAATTCTTAATACTGACATCCATTTCAGCAACTTCCGTTGTCTCATCAATTAAGCCTACTCGATTGCTTGGCTTTTTCCAAACAACTGCTAAATCATTCAATAATTTGGATGATGAAAACATAAATACTAATAGCGAAGCAGGTCCGGAAAAAAACAAACAATCAAGTGGGCTTAACTGATGAGGCAATGGAAATTGTGAAACTGATGTCAACATTAAGAATTCTATATTGGCATTTTTCAGACAATTATGGTCCCTGTTAGTGTATATGTTTTCATTCATGTGTGTTAACTACAGCATTAGAGTGCTTTAGCTCTTATTTCTAGCAATGTAGGTGTTTCCTAACACTCCAGTCACATTTAGTAGATATATATATATATATAATACACCATTTTGAGCGTGGCCGTTGCCAGAACCGCCTGACTGGCTTTCGTGCGGGTGACACGTAAAAGCACCGACTACACTCTCTGAGTGGTTGGCGTTAGGAAGGGCATCCAACTGTAGAAACTCTGCCAAATCAGATTGGAGCCTGGTGTAGCCATCTGGTTTCACCAGTCCTCAGTCAAATCGTCCAACCCATGCTAGCATAGAAAGCGGACGTTAAACGATGATGATAATGATGATGATATATATACACTTCGTCTTTGTATTTGGTTTGCAAGATTCTTTATGTGAATTCATGTGTTGAAGTATATTTTGTTGTGTCTAATTAATTAACACACTCACTGGTTCGATTTCCACTCATTTACTTTTTTTTTTTAAATTTTCATTCCTTTTTGCAACTGCTTCAATAGTTGTTGACTCTGTCCATTATCGGAACTGCATTCTTTTTGTTTGTTTGTGCACATGTGTTTACATCAGCGTGCATGTGTATATACACATGCATGCTGATGTTTGTATGTATGTGTGTGTGCATGTATGTATATGTATGTGTATGTATATACATATATATGTATGCATATGTGTACATTTGTATGTATGTATTTTGCATATTCATGTGTGTACCTTTGTCACCTTGTGTGTGCATGTTTGAATGTGTCTATGTGTATGGGTTTGTGTGACTATGTACACGTGTCTGTTATGTATGGATGTGTGTTTCCATACATGACTGTATGTGTGTGTGTATATGGTCATGTGTTTCGCTTTCCTTTTGTGTCTGTGCTTGCCTGTCCGTATTACCTATGTACCAGTCTGGCAGACTGTTGATAGACAGCCCACGGAACTATGTCCAGACCATGCAACAACACATCAGTAGCATGAGAGAAGTTGCACAACAAGAACATGAAAGAGTGGAAAAACTTCTCAATGCACACATGGGAATGTGATGCATCATACTCCAACTCAAGTAATGGGCTGCACAAAATTTTCAAGAATTCAACAGCGATGTTCCTATGCTATACAGGTTATGTAAGGATCATAAACCGTGTAAACCAACCCTGTTATGGGGCCCCCAACCCGGCCAGTTTGTGGAGCGAATATCTCCAGCAGTTATAGGCTATTCCACTTCCTCTCACAGGTGTTATGACCACTCATTGAAATGACCCCGGATGTCTGTGTGTGCACGGAGGATCTCCTCTGTAGAATCAGTAGTTGCAACCAGACCAACAACCTCATAGGTTGAGTAGTGGGTAGCATGGATATAGTTTCACTCTACCCATCTATGGACATAGATTTTGCTTTAAAAAAATGCATTGAGATTATCTGTGAGACTGAAGTAAAGTTCCATAAAGTCAACAGAAGGGAACTGGGCCTCCTCCTTAAACTAAGTTATGACTGTAACTACTTAGACAACTATGACCTTAGTAGATTCTGTCCCACCAGGTCACAGAGGGGAAGACCACCCACCATCACCTCGGTAGTAAAGAAAAGTGCCACAGAGTGCTGGAATGGTTGGACCATACCCACCTGGGACACTGAGAACAACAAACAGGTAAAAAAACAGTATAATTGCACATGCATAAGAACCACCTTGAAGAACCACATAGTAAAGTTTAACAGGAAACTATATATGCAGGTTCAAGGTGCAGCCATTGATGTCAGTATGCCTGGAGATGTGGCTGGCCTCTTCATGACCAGGTGGGACAGAAAACTTAAACAATCCTTAACTGAACAATACACAACTGTTTTGTTTTACTGTAGGTATGTAGATGACATGAATATTCTAGTTAGGACAAACTTTAGTAACTGTAGTATAGAAACCGAGAGGAGCATAATGGAGAACATCCAACACATAGCTAACTCTGTCCTCTAAAGTATCAAGATAACTATAGATTACCCCATGAGGCACCCTAACAATAGACTCCCTGTCCTTGATACGGAACTTTGGTTAGAGACTGTGGACAGCAGAGTGCAACTCCCCCACTTCTATTAAATGAAACCCATAGCTTCTAAATATGTTGTTCACAAGAACTCAGCTTTGTCACACAACATGAAAATCAACGTATCAAGACTGATAGCAGTTTAGTTAGGATAATGAATACTGTGCCCCCCCCCCCACCACCACCACACACCTTTGTGAACCCTATGAAACAAGGAAACATGTATAGAACTTGATGTGCCACAGGAAATTCTTTGGATATAACCAGAAAGATAGGATCCGGGTATAGAGGGGAGCTAGAAAGAAGTTAGATTGCATTATATGTAACGAAATCAGTGGTACCTGCCTTAGATACAGAGGTGAAGACTAGAATAGGATACAGAGAGTTTGTTACAAAGCAAACAGGCTGAACACATGGTACAAAGCTGACAAATATCAAGGAGTGATGTTTGTAGAGGCCACAGTCCATGGGGAACTAGCCCATTGATTTAAGAAAGCTCTGAAGGAGGCCAAACTCAACATTAAGATTGTTGAAAAGCCAGGGAGCTCCATCAGATCACAGTTATATAGGATGTACCCCTTTGAGAATATCACATGCACCAATGAGAACTGCATAGTATGTAAGATTAACCATGGCATTAACTATAGAACTAGAAATGTAGTCTACAACAGCATAGAGGATGCCTGTAAAGACAAGAACATGGCATACATTGCTGAGACATCTAGAAACATTGCAGAGAGATTAAATAGATATTGGAGACAGTATAACTACAAAAAACAGTCCTACATACTCAACCAATATGTCAAAGACCAACATGAAGGCACACTGGGCCAACTTGACATCCACAGTTTATCCACCACTCAAAGGACCCATCACTCAGACGAATGTAGGAGTATGTCCTCATAAATGAAACATCCCCCATACTAAATAGGAAATACACATAGAAGGTAGTGATACCCCTATACCCACAGTATATACATACACAGGTAAATTTGATAGTAAACTGTTATGAAGGCAAATATATATATATAAGTAGTTAAATGGATATGTAAGTAAACAGATAGATAGATAGATAGATACTTAGGTAATACAGACAGGCAAGCACACAGTGCTTCTGATTGACAATTTATCAGTGCTTCTGATTGACAATTTATTAAGTTCTTATGTTTATATAATAATATATATAGTGATTCCTTCATACAGAGATAACAACTATTATATCTATGTGTGTATGGTGTGGCTGAATCTATTATTGACCAATCTAATCTATAGTTAACTTTATTTTTCTTAAATTTTTAGTTTAGTATCCTTTATGTATTTAATATTTTGTTTTAATCCACTAGCAGCTAAAGCCTGATTGTAATAATTGGCATGATTATTAAAAACTTCTTCGTTATAAGATAGGTCTGATATTCTAGTAGGTATACTATTTACAATACTTTTAAGTAATGATATATGATGATTTGAATTAATATTTATATATTTAAGATATTCATTAGGTTTATGAAATGGAGAGTAGGTTGAATTATTTAGGTCTAAAGTTACGTCTAAAAAATTTGCTTTAGAATAACTTTCCTCAAATGTGATAGATAAACCAAAATTTTTATAAAATTTTTGTAGTTCCTCTCTCATTTTTCCTATTTTTCTTTTGGATCTACCATTATACACTAGGAGAGCATCATCTCTATATAATCCTCCCTTCAGAGATAGGAAATAATGTTTAGTCTCATATAATAAATATAATTCTACTAGATCTGTGATTTGTGCCGAATCGGACAATCCCATTGTAATATCAAATAAATTAAATAAACTATTATTACCAGATCGGCACCATAATTTGTCATTGAATTTAATAAGCGTTTTTCTAGCTAATAGAATAATATCAATTTCCAATGGTAAGATTTTTTTGTTAAAATTATAGCTTTATTTAATATAATTGGTAATATGGATGCGTAATAATTGTTAATGTCAAATTGTGAAAATGATAAGTTTGTCTTATTAGGTAATAAATGGAACCAAGATATTACTTCCCCTGTACTGAACCATAGGTTACAGTTGAGGTTTTTCTTTATTATAGGTATAATTCTATCTAAAATATTCTTACTTATCCTTCCGAGGTCTGATTTAGTTGGACAAATTAATCTAATAGTAGGATTAATTATTAAAATCTTATTTATGGTCTTTCAGATTAAAATGTGGTATATTCGGAGTATATATTTCTGTGCGAAATTCTCATCAGTGACCGCGCCATAACATTAATATATAATTTAGAGACAAATAACACGTGTCTCATCATTATATATTATAATTTTTCAAATTCACCATGCAAGCGCAGTTTCAGTCAGCAGCAAATGAAAAAAATGCTGAACTAATCTTCTGAAAATGCTAAAATCATATACGTAAAATATACAGGGTAGCGAGTTTCTTAGAAATATCACTACCAGTGGCCTAGCATATATAAAAAAAGTCAATAGACAACATATTCTCAATATAAAATAGTGTATATTTAAACACAAGATAAACTACCTTTAACAGGCAGCTTTACATGCTAGAAAAAGCAGTATATAGATATATAGGTTATATATATATATAGATAGATTATATATATCTGTGTGTTTAAGTCTGCTACAAGGATGTTGACTTAGAGTAATGAGGAACGTATCCCCACTATGCCAACCACAAGAATGACAACAACACATCCAGCACTACATATTCTGAATGCAACGATCTGGATACACACAGTACGATAGAATCAGAGTGTACAAAGGAATGAAAACAAGTTGAACGCATTCTAAGAGATGACAAAAACGGCATATGCCCCCTATACCGCAACAAGTTCTGAAATAATTTGGAGAGGGACACCAACAAAAGAAATAAAAATTATACTTGGTATGATAACAAGAA